>NC_136496.1:131854568-132017068 GCF_053919585.1 Euprymna scolopes | reverse complement strand
AACGGTCTTTGATGTACTGCCATAGATGGGATGTCGTCAGCATAAATGTCTACGAAACATCTAAAGATGTAATTTGAGAGATCATTTATGTAGATAAGGAAGAGAGTTGGGCCTAGGATGGACCACTGAGGGACTCCAGCATTAATACTTCAAATTTCTGCCCATTAACCACTACTCTTATTAACCTATATATATATATATATATATATATATATATATATATATATATATATATATATATATATATATATATATATATATATATGGTAAAACCGGTAATTAGTAAAGCCCTGAAGAGAATGTTCAATACTATTGCAGAGCAAATATGTGTTTTATTTTTTTTTATTGCCGTTTTATCTGTTTAGTTACACATGTTTCGGATGTTGGACCATGTTTGCGATCCAGCAGCCTCGTCAGACCTTACAGAAATGATAGTTATTATTCGGAAGAAGGGTTTTAGAGGAAATACGAAAAAAGGGAAGGTGCGAGGTAATAAGTGGGAGGGAGACGGGTATCGACAATAGTTAAGTTTTGAAGGTTAAAATATATTAGATTGTAGTGTGTGGGGGGGTAGCAGATTCAGGTAGGCGTGTGTGTAAATATATGGATATAGGGAGGGGAGAGGGAGAGAGGGAGGTACAAAAGCGGGGTAAGGGGAGGAGGGGGGAATGAATTTCAATTTTATGTTTTAATATTTAGCTGCTTTTGGTTGTTTATGCCGGCACTGGAGTATATGAAATAGATGAGAGAGAGAGAGAGAGAGAGAGAGAGAGAGAGAGAGAGAGAGAAAGAGAGAGAGATAAAGCTTGAGAGAAATGGAGGGAGAGCATGAGAGAGAGGGGGGGGAGAGAAAAAGGACTTGTGTACGTGTCATATGTGCTTGACAAGTAAGGGATTTCATTTCGAATGTTCATAGTAGCCACGATTCGTTCATTTGAGTTGATAGTGAGTTGTTTTTAGGTAGTTGAGAGTTAATACTATGCCAACACACGCGCATATACGCATACACACATACATATGTACATATCTACACATCCACACACAGATACATATGCACATACACATATATACATACAATGTACATGCAAACATACATGTATCTAAATGCAGACATACACACATACACATATACTCATATACATAAATACATATACATATACACACACAGACATATATATATATATATATATATATATATATATATATATATATACATGGAGACATAGATCTCCGGTACATACATACATACATACATACATACATACATACATACATATGTACCCATATATACGCATAACAATTATATAAATATACGTATTCATAAAAATACACACATATACAGACATATATATATATATATACATAGACATGTGCATATTTATACTAAGTAAATAAAGTAAAGTTAGGATAAATAAATAAATAAATATAGGGGTATAGTTAATAATGCGAGGTTAGGTAGACGCTTGTAAGATATGTTCAAATACATGCTCTTGGTTTAATATTTAGGAGTATGTATGGATTTGCTTTGCTCATTAGGTATTAAGTTATAGTGGCTAAAAAAAGAAAGAACATATTTAAAAATAAGAAATTAAGAAGTGAGAGTGATAGAGTTAGTAGGAGGAAGGAGAGGAATAAGAATGAGTGTAAATTAAATGCGGTGAAGGTGTAGATGTGTTTAGGGATTAATTTTCATTGTCTTAATAGGTTTTTGTGTATATATTGGTTAAAATTATGTATAGGAGACATAAATGTAAGTAGTAAGGGTTATTAGTAAGGCTAGGGTATTCAGAATTAGGTTGTGTTATATTTATAGTTATATGGTTAGTAGGATGTCTAGGAGTTTAAACGTGGTTTGACTGATATCCATGGTTCATCCATGCATACACATAGATATACATATACACATTAACACCCAGATCCACGCATGCACATACGTGTATTCATGTATATACACACGACCCATGAGCATATATACCCATACACCCGCATATAGAAACACATACATAAACACACACAGACATATACACATAGACCCAATCACGCCCGCACATGCACATACACATACATATATACACATACAGATACCAATACAGATTCTAATATACGTAACCCATATATATGTGGAGAGTTTTAGTAGTAATTAGTAAGTGAGTGGGGGGGGTAGTTGGATCCATGGATAGACGAATGTGTAGATAGTAAAAGGTAAGTGGAGGAATGAATAGAGGGTGTAAGATAAGTAGTTGGAAATGTATAGAGGGAAGAGAGAGTATGGTGTAGGGGTATGGGGGAGGAGAGTGTATCAGAGAATATATAGGTATAGGATAATTTGAATACTTAGAGAGACAGAGTATTAGGAGGGAACAGGGTACGTCTGATGAATAAAGAGGTGAGTTGGTTGGATAAACAATATTGGGTTATTCTGAAGGATATTGAGCTATATTTCTAACAAGTAAAAAAAAAATGGAGATGTTGGTTCTAATCGGTTGTATGGTTGATAGTCGGGTGAGATAGTAGTTCTAGGTAGGTACAGTTATAGAGTTTGGGGAGGAGTCTAGGGTAATTTTATGGTATGACTAGTATTGTCGCAACAAAATTGTTTTATGTATTATTTGTACAATAAAAGAAAATAATTATTATAAATTGCTTGGAATTTTAACAGTCTGTCTGTCTATATACATTAAACTTAAAACAGACTATTGAATGTTTTTATTTATAGAACTATGTTTTTAAAGAAATATTTTTGTTATAACCTGATGATAAAACACAATACAATTTTTATGTTGCATAAATGTACGTGTCACATGAGGTAAATGATACAATTTCTTTAGTTGACGTCACTTTAAACGAGTCTGCCTACGAGTCCTATTACGGACGGAGAATTTGTATGGATAATTGAAATATTTGCTTGTTGGCAATAATACCTTTTATCTTACTTATATTATCTCCTTTGATTTTGTGTGAAGCGTTAAAAGATGATAAATATGCATTTATTTCCCACAATAGATTATGCAAATATGTTGGAGGGGGGAGTTAAAAATTTTAGATAAGGATTGATAATTAGTATTATTATACTATCTTTACCACGTTTCTATCGATATAACCTCCGATCTTCTCCAGGTGCGGCTTGTCGAACTCGATTATCTTTATGTCGAACTCTGGAACCTATACAGAATTTAAAACTGAAATTATTTAATTCACAGCGGTAGAATGTTCCTTTTTTTGTCAGCTATACACCGGCAAACGTCTTCATTAATGCTCTTCAATATTTATATTATTACTTGTACCGAGGATTTCACCTTCACTCTGCAGAGGTCTGTCACATAAAACTGATAAGTAATTAGAACTTTATCCATTGCGCCATGGGTCTAAGTGGACAATTATAGAATGAATTTAGGGAGCCTTAGACCTATTTTTTGTTTTAGATGTGTAATCTTATTACATATTATTACATTCGACTCTATACATACCTTATACAAAGTATTAATTAGAATCGGGAATTAAAAATACCAGAATTTTTGAAGGTATCGGAATCGGTATTTGAATCTGATTCCAAAACAATTATATTGTCTTTCTCTTAACAATAAAAAATGAAACGAACACAAATGTATTCATTTACTTATTAGAAGTTATTAATTTACATCATAGGCCACTGAATGGATTGTAAATCTCACTCCCAGATTAATCATTGATTTTCAGAGCCTAATTAATTTCGTTTATTAGTACATTACTGTAAACATCCCCTTTGCCAACCTTTTCGGACATATTTGCTAAACGTTTCAGAGAGTTCACACTTGATATAAAACATATAAAATGCTCCTGCCAAAGTGTTTTGATTTCCTTGGCGCTGTCTTGTCACTTTGGTTGTCTGTCATCTGTTTCTTCTGAAATAATTAATGTTTATATGACTTCTTCGCTTTGGACGCAAGGATAAAATATAGATAAAAAAATCTCACGATGAGTTTATCAAAGTCTTGTATAAAATACATAAAGGGAAAAACCTTTTGAAGTTTTTCGAATTTAAAAATGAAATTATATTTAAATTTAAACTTAGATGTCGTCCAAATATCAATGAAATTCGGGCACTGTAACTAGAGAACAAAAAACTAAAAAACAAATATATAACACATAAATGTTAGCAAAAGCATGACTTTTCTAACGGTCCAGATAAGTTCATTTGTGTTTAAATTTATTTTAAAGCGTGTTTTAGTTTAAAACAAACTTAATGAGAGAGTAAAAAAAATGATGTCCTTAAGTCTTTTAGAAGGACCATTGATAACCGCACAAAATCGAAAAATTGCTCAAAGCTTGTAGACATACACACAAATAAATGTTAACAATAGAGCGAAAATGTTATGTTTTACTACGGTTTTTGAGCGATTCACCAAGATTAAAAAGTTAGAATGGGTCAGATATGGTTATCATTTTAAGTCAAATTTATGTGCAAAACTGCTTTTCAACTCTCAAGTAATTGTTTTTTTTTGTTGTTGCCACCACGTAACTATCTAAAAAAAAAAGTAGAATCTTATTTTGAGAAACCGATTTATCTAAAGTTTGCCGCTATTATTATTATTATTATCATCATCATCATCATCATCATCATCATCATCATCATCATCATCATCATTAGGAGGAGGAAATACAGGGAGTTGATGGTCATTGTCGCATAGGGTAGAATTAGGTGCAAAGTTCTTGGCAAATAGTCTGGCCTTGTCTGATGCTGACGAGATGACCTCAGGTCCATTGATGATAGTTGGGATAGAACGCACACTTCTCCGGATATATTGGGAGGTCTGTAAGAAGGTTGGGCTGAAGTGTGCTGGAAAGTGGTTTGAGGAGGTGCTTGATGAAGTGAGAACAAGTGAGAATGGCAAGGTAGAGGTATGGTGAGACAAAGGTGTCATAACGACCAAGCAATTGGAACATAATCGTCCGGATTTGATCGTCATTGACAAAGTCTCAAAAACCTGGCAGATTTTAGACTTCTCATTACCCTGAGACAGGAATGTGAGAGAGAAGGAGAACGAGAAGTGATGCAATTATGCTCCATTGGCCTTGGAGATAAGGCGTACACATGGGGTTAAAACACAAATAATCCCAGTCGTAGTTGGTACACTAGGAGTAGTATCAAGTCGTCTGGAAGAACAATTGAAAAAACTACAAATCCCCGATGTTTTAGGCGGCCTTCAGACCTCTGCTATTGTAGGTACCACCAACATCCCAAGGAAAACCCTTGATATTTGAAGCTCCTGGTTTGGAGCCGGGATTGTGGGAAATCTTCTGGAAATGAATCCCATCCCTTTCCAGAGAGATGTTTATAAACGAAATTAGAATTATTATTATCATTTGTTATTATTTGTTATTGTTGTTGTTGTTGTCGTCGTCGTCTTGTTTACTTCTTTTCAGTAATGTAAATCAGTCTGATAACCGATCAAATCTGTATAATTGCAAGAAAAGAATGAACATTTTTCATAGAGGGAATATAGAGAATAGTTAATCCGTGATAATGTTAAGAATAGTTTTCTAAACAGTAACATTATTATGTAAAAAGTAATTCTTGACATGGGACGGGTTTTGTTGACTATTCTGTTCCTACACTGTTTTCTTATTTTGCATACCAATCATCGATTCTTTTTAATCGTTTACAAAATAGTTCAAATGTTATTAATGACGAAGAAATGCAAATGAGATTTGTTTTAAAAGAAAATTTCTTGTCTCGTAGTTTTCAATCAATTATAAGGAAAACATTAGAGAAAAATATTTTGAAAGATCGAATCCTGTCATATACATCCATCTCAATTGGATATTTTACATAAATTATATAATATATGCGAACATTACACGAAGGGTACAGTCATTTAAAAAAAAATTTAAAGCATCGAATTTTTATTAAATATTAAGAAATTTTAAAAAAATCGCAATTGAAATTAGTATTTGTATTAGAATTGGTAATTTATAACAGAATTTGAAATTGTATCAGAATCAGAAAAACTTTTGGAATCATCTCATCACTAATATATATATTCAGTATATATATTTTTAATAATCAACAACGACTTACGTTATTCCCAACCGAGTTTATTTATCCCAAACGTCTTTAGATATGTATAAAGCTGAGTGACAACAAGTCGTCATTATTATTATTATTATTATTATTATTATTATTATTATTATTATTATTATTATTATTATATCAAATGGTATTGTTTTCAGCATCCGTATATTATGCCACTATCAGAGTTGGAATTCCTCGAAGAAGAAGGTTTCATTATCGTTGTACGGCCATTCAGTCCTGCTGGTTCCTTAAAAGACGAAATCTACCAGGTGAGTTTCCCTGATTAATTTAATTTAAACCGTCTATATCACAGATGAGTGATACTTTCAGAAAGGCTACTGATAAGTGTATAGCGAAGCAAGAGTTGAACAATCTCTAGCTGAACTTAACCCAACTCTGCGAGAGGTTTTCTCTTGTCACCAAAGCCAACAGAGTTTAGGTCATTTTCGAAACAGTGTTTTCCCTGTTGGTTGAGGAATAGCTGATATCTTGTTCAATTCTAGAAGTTGTACACAACAATTTCCCTGCCTTCCGTCTTTGGGTTGGAGAAGTTTATTGTTTACTGTCTGAGATGCACCTACTCTAGAATGTCTATGGGCCATCCCAGGTCATATTTAATATGCCACAGTGACCCTGCTTTAGGGGAGCCTATTGACTCTCCCCACTTTCCGACCTTGTGTCACATCTTCCTATGGCGGAAAGGAAGTAAATAAAAACTCTGCTATGGAAACAAAATCGCGTGGGTGTTGTAAGAAGAGGTTTGACAATTTGTGATTCTACGCCAGAGTCTCTGATTGGTTGAGTAACAAAATCACATCAGTGTCACGTGTCCATTTGCATCACAATAAAACAGTACATGATGCAATTACAATATCTGATTATTAAAGTAATATGAGTTACGAGAAGACACCTTTACTTGGCGGATATTTCAAAGATAAAGCAAACTAGGATTATTCGAATATTGACTTATTTTTAACTGTTCTACTCGTCTGTTGATAGTGCAGCATTCGAAACGTTATGGAAATAAGAATCGACAAAACAAATAGCTTTGATTAACTCTGCTTCCGTTGCTACGTTTCACCGTTTTTCCTGAAATGTATAAGACTTTCAATATATATGTATATATGTATATATGTATAAGGCGCTCAAGATTTTAAAAATTATTTTTGTTGTTTTCAGTCCCGTTGCCTGGACAACCACTCAGACAAATATGTGCATCATGGTCAGCCGCTCCCTTATATTCAAACACAAAACTATGCTAACCAAATTCTAAAGGTAAGGCAATCCTTTTTTTTTCTTTTTCTCCCTGTTTCGACATTTCAATATTTGGGATAGTTTAATATAGAAATAGAAAATTTATTGGGAATATTTCATTGAACAGAAACAAGATTTGCTATTTCACGTATAATTAAATGGATATTAGGGGTTCATACATTTTCCCAACAATATAAAAATATAAGTAAACAATGAATCCAAGTGGATTTACATTCGAGTTTCAATACTGATTTCACGTCGCTAATCGCTTGGTAACATGAGCGCACATATTTAGTAAATCTATTAAACTTAACTGCTAAATATTAGCGGTGAAACCGCATAAAATATCAACGCTAAAATAGTTCATCCTAAAGCTTTCAGTGGTAAAATATCAGCGGTGAAATAACTATGTGTAAGTTCCACACTAAATTTCACAACAAAAATATCGATGGTCAAATGGCTATTCCTAAAATACCACTTTAAATATCAGCGGTAAAATAACTACACTTAAAATACCACGCTAAATATCAAGGGTGCAATATTTATGATAAAATAACTATGAATAAAGTACCACGCTAAATTGGAGTGGTAACATACTTATGCCTAAAGTACGACGCGGAATATTAATGGAAAATATACATACCTAAAATACCACACTAAATTTCAGTTGTAAAACAAGTTTGCCTAAATAATGTGCACATCATCAGCGGGAAAATAAATATGTTTGAGGTACCACACTAAATTTTAATGGCTAAATATCAGCAGTAAAATAATTATTAAAAAGTATGCGAAATGTCAGGAATATAATATCAGCGGTGAAATAATCATTCTTAAGTCCTGCGCTTAATTTCGGTGTTAACATGTGCCCAGTAAGATAGAGAACCACGCTAGATTTTAGAGATAAACTAGCTATGAATATAGCACTATGCGAAATATCAGTGGGAAAATAGAGCAGTAAAATAACGAGGTCTAAAGGACTGCACTAAATTTCAATGATAAAATAAATATTTCTCTAGCACAAATGCTAAATTTCAGCTATAAAATATCAGCGAGAAAATAGCAATGCTTTAAATAACATGCTAATCTTCAACATTGAAGATTGAATCTTCAACCTCCAGAAGAGTGTAACTTTACAACTGCATTTTGCGTAGTTGATAGAGTTTTGGTAAAATTTAGTTCTAAAGTTACAATCTTCTTGATGTTTAAGGTTCAATTCTCAGTGCGGGCAACATTAAATATACAACTGTAAATTACTTGGGATTGCTCCTCGGATATGCCTGATGGAATAAGAGCATATATTTCCGTGAATTAAATAAAGGGGTCTGTACAATATTTCGTGCAGATTCTCGAGTTCAACAGAAAGATTCCTGAGTTCGACGAGATGTAGAAGAAAGTCGGAGATTACATTGACAGAAACATTATGCAAAAAATACTCAAAATGGGAACAGTAGTCTGAAGAATCTAAATAATTTAAATTTTCACTTATTCTAATTCTATTCATTTTTTTCTGAATGTTAGATCAGTTCATAAATTCGTTATTTTTCATTCTTCAGGCTTTGCTTCATCTGCAACAAAACAGTTTTCCGCCATTTAGTCACTTGCATTCTGGCAATGTTATTCTACACAATGGCATCTGCAGGTAAGCATAAATAGCTGTATTTACACGTCGTTACTCTGCCAATGCGGTGATTGTTTTCGATTAGAATGTTTGTGTACAGCCCAACTTTTACATCGCTTGAAAAATCGTGTCAAATCTGTGTCTAAGGATCAGTGATGGTTTAACTTAGAACCGCTGTAACTTGAGAATGTCTTGGTTAAATTTCATATTAGATATCCGCTATTTAGTTAATATTCTATTCAATAACGTTCTACATATTATATGATATATTTAATTTGCAAATTTCAATCAAATTAAAAATTTTGCCAGAATTTCAGCCAAATTTTCAAAATATCATGTTTTTTATTCTGATGCTGTTTGATAACAATAACGGCATGCAAAATTTCAGACTGCTACTGTAAATTTGTTTTTAATTATAAACGTTTCTTGAATTCCAAGCATTTAAACTTGACGGAAATGAAACGCAGAGGATTGAGTGTGCCGAAATTATTTTATAAAGTTTCATAATTTACTACGTAACTTTGCTTTCGTAATGAGTACTGCTGAAGTAGATGTTGAAAATCGATAAGCAATGCTATTTTGTTGTTTTGTTTTTGTTTGTTGACAAACAAATTATAAAAACTTTTTATTTTATATAAAACACATTATTAGACTACAAAAGCTGAAATAAAACCAGAATAAATTTCATTTTTATTTTTATTTTTTTTCATCATTATATATTAGACTAACTTTATAATATTCGTAAATTGCTTTTAGCAATTGGCCTTTCTAAATGTTGACAGATTAGCCTTTTCAAGGCCAACTTTTGCCTTTTATACGCTCTTAATCAAAATCTTGGTTCCATGAAAAAGCATAAAAGGCCAAATTTGAACTTAAAAAGGCCAATTTGTCAGACCTTAGAAAGAACAAATTTTAAAAGTAATATGACAACCTCGATTGTCGTACATTTAGTCAAATAAAAATGATGAAAACAATAAAAATTTAATTTTTTCTGGTTTTATTTCAGCTTTTAGGTCTAATAATGTGTATCATATGAACATAAATAGTTTCTCATAATTTTTGCGTTTGTCAAATAATTTACGCCACTAAACTACACATTTACCCTAAATTACATTGCCTACAAAAACATTTATTTGTTATGTATCTGCTTTTTGTTTACTTCTATTTTTCAGACTCATTATCGGCATTGCTAAGACATTAACATTTTTTTAGGTAAATTTTTACCTTAGCTCCAACTGACCAATTTTCTTTAAAAGGACGACTTTTATAAGTTTTCGACTATGCTTATTAAGACAATCTCTTTTAACTTTGGCGGAGACAGGTAGTTTTCGAGATATAAAGACATGCATTATCCACTGTACTGCAGTGGCTGCCAGATTTGTACACGCGATAAACAAATCAACTTCTCTCCAACCGACACTGCTACTCCAATTTTTTTTTTGGGGGGGGGTATAGTCTTTGCGGGTGGCTATGTTGACAACGAATATCAAGATTAAATTTGGGTAAATATTTTGACAACTCCACTCACTCATAAAATGGGGTGTCTATTCCTAAAGCTATTATTACCATGGCGAGGTTGGGGGTGTCGATTCCAAATGCTGTTCTTAACACGAGGAGGTTGGAGGTGTCTATTCTGAAAGCCGTTCTTAACATAGTAAGCCGTAGATTAATCTTTTACGAGGGGAGGCATGCTTCCACCGGGCAACGGGTCCTACTAATATATATATATATATATATATATATATATATATATATATATATATATATATATATAAAAGTGAACGTGTCTGTATGTGTGTGTGTGTGTGTCTGTGTACATTTCCCTAAGCAATAACTCTGTCAATTTTTAGTCTACACACTCGAAATTTGATATACAGATTACTGAGATTTGGGAAAATCGATGTGATCGGTTTTTGACCAGAAATTTGGCGATTAAGAGGTCAAAGTTCAACGATTTGACCTTTGACAATTCTACCAAACTCCTCCGACAATTTTGGGTCTACAAACTTGAAAATTTAGATATAGGTTTCTTGAACATGGATCTAACTTAATAACTTGATTTGAGCCCAAAACAATAAATTTTAAGGGGTCATATAAGGGGTCATATAAGGGGTCAAAGTTAGAAAAAATTGACCTCTGCGGTCTCTTCCAAATTACTCACACAATTTCTGGTCTAAATATTTGAAATTTTACATACAGGGTATTCAGAGATAGGGCAAGCTTTTTCATCAGTTTGTGTCGAAAATTTTTAGTTTCCAATATATAAATGTATGTATGTATGTCTGTTTGCGTGTCTGCCTTAAACTTTCAATAGCGGCAACGGATTTTACCAAGATCAGTATTGAAAGTTATCCTCTCCTTTAGATTGTCTAGCCTTAATTTTAAAAAATGTCGCTTCCGGTTTGGCGGTGGTCGTAACATCATGAACGCTAGGTTTTACCCCGTTCTTTTCCTCCTTTTTTTTTTTTTTGTTCAACATACATGTATTGAGATTTAGAAAAATCTTTTTAATCGTTTTTTGGCCAGAAAGTTGGCTATCAAGGGATCAAAGTTCAACGGTTTGATCTTTGAAAACTCTACCAAACTCCTCCGTCAATTTTTGGTCTAAGCACTTGAATTTTTAAATGTAGGTTACTTGGATATGGATCAAACTTTTTATTTGATTTAAGTTCCCAAGAATAAATGTTATGGTGTCAAAATTGGGGTCAAAGGTAAAAAAGAATTGACCTTTACAATCTCTACCAAATTACTCAGCTAGTTTCTGGTCTAAACATTTGAAATTGTACACAAAGAGTATGTAGAGATAGGGCAAGCTTTTTAATCCGTTTGGGTCGAAAGTTTGAGCTGCCAAGGGGTCAAAGTTCAAAAGATTTAACCTATCTAGGTTTTTTAAAAGGGGTGAGGGTCCACAATAAGACCTTAACTTTAATCTTAATTCACGTTAGCTTTTATTTATTTTTTTTTAGTTGAATCATATTGTGTCATATAAATTCACCTCATAAATTCACGTTCTTATTAAAGTGAAAGCCAAAAAAAAAAAAAAGTCGGAATTTTAGAATATTCTCGACACAAATTTTGCATAACTTTGTTTTTTCCTTCTCTACTTGCACGCGGCACTCTTTCGAAAATAGATAAATAGATAAATAATAAAAAAAAAAGAACGTTACTTGTTCTCGTGTCAAAAGAAGGAAAAAATCCTGCCCACGTGATTACGTGTCTTTTTAAAAATATTAACATAACCTCTTTATTTTTATTTATATATGTTCAAGCTCCGTTGCATATAATAATATTTGCTTGAATATATATATATATATATTCCAGGTAGAGAAATATCCAAAAATTAAGAATAACTGAATTCAACAAGGCTCGTTGATAGTGCTCATCAAAGAGAGAAAATTATAGTTTTTATCTTTCTTTATGTAAATACAATCATATATTGCTCCGATGTGCAGACCGTTTCGATCATAATTGATCTCATCAGGAAAGAAAAAGTTAAAAATTAAAAAGGTTCAAGATCATTTTCGATTTTAGAGGAGAGTAAATATACTTTTCCACGACTGACGTGAGGCATAAGAACATTAACCTTGCCTCACGTCAGTCAAGTCTCTCCTCTAAAATGGGAAATGTTTTTGAACCTTTTTAATTTTTACATTTTCATGATGAGATCAATTGTGATCGAAAGAGTCTGCACATCGTAGCAAGATATGACTGTATTTACATAAAGAAAATAAAAACTCTCTATCTATCTATCTATCTATCTATCTATCTTTATATATATATATATATATATATATATATATATACAGAGAGAGAGAGAGAGAGAGAGAGAGAGAGAGAGAGAGAGGTGGAGAGAGACAGATAGGCAAAGAACGAACCAACTGGTGCTAAAATACACACAACGTCTCAAACTGTCACGAACAAAATATAATCATAGGTATTACTAAAGATTTTACTTAAAAAAAGGTCAGTTCCATTTTTTCTCATGAAAGGAAAAGCGTGCATTCGCATAACATTGCGATTCTAAACACAAGGAAGAAGAAAAACAAACCAATTCCGATTTTAAACAACGGTCACTGTTTGCGTGTTGAATACATTGTAATATATTTACGGGCATCCCCACTGCTTCCTCTGCGCCTTTGTCACGAAATGGTGTAGTGGGGGACGCTTGGAATGCACAGCATTACCTGCCAATGAAAGTGAAGACGGAACGTGTGTGGGTGGGGTAAAACTAATAATATTATAAGGTAACACACGTTAATCCTGAGACTTACAACGAAAGAAATACGTTTAGACCTGTCCCTGTTTATTTCTGGAGGAAAACAACTTCAGAAGCCATAAATCTTCATTGCTTTATTGTCCTTCCACGTTCAAACCGGGGCCATTTTTACATCACACGTGATCTGCAGCAGAACCATTAACAAGTTCTGCTTTTTCTCATATTATTTCCCCTTTTTTTATACAACAGCAAGAGAGTATTTATGTTAAAGCAATTTAAGTTGCAACACTTATTAAATGAAACGGTTAAAACCTTCGCTTTTATTTACTGAAAAGAATATTCAGCTGACAATTATTTTACGATAAGAAAGAGAATATTTATTGTTTTAAAATTAATAAAATTTACATGAATAAACAAAAGACATATTAGTCTTAGTTATTACGACAAAAATATATTCAACTGACAATTAAAATAAAATAAAATAAAATAAATAAGATGATTTTTGTTTAATATGATTAAACCTTACATAAATGAATGGTTTCAAATAAAATTATCATGCAGTGTCGTTCATTCATATCTTATGAGAATCAGATGATTAGGGTTGGCATTTGTTTCTCTGATATCTTTCTAGTCAGAATTTTATTTATAAAAAATCAGGTACTTGCAGAAATGATCACGTGAAGGTTGCAACCATCGAAAGTGAAAGTGTTTCTGAGAAACGAGCTCGATTCGGCTTTAAAATACGTTGATTTTCATCCCGCGTCGTTAACCACCTAACCACCGTCCCATTAACAGTAAATTTTGCAGATGAAGCAGATAAATATTGCAATGAAGCAATAAAGACAACAATCGTGAAATTTTCACGGAGTTCTGTTATTATTATGGACTCACGAGGCGCTTTCTCACAGGCGATCAAAGATCTCTCATTGAGAAAAAACTGTGGTGTCCCTGAAAGCTGAGTGACAACAAGTCTCCCCAGACGTCCAGTATTCTCCACCTCTTTTGATAACATTTTCAAATGAATTTGAGTTATCGCAACAGCGGCTTACCGTTGATTTCTCGCTGGCAGCGGCCATTGGTTTCTACTAAAATTCGAGAGGCAATAACCCCCCCCCAAGGTCCCAGTTCTCTTTGTAGCGGAGGTCTGGTCAACGCCCTCTCCTCGGTCTTTCAATCCTCCTTGACACTTCTCGACTATTTGGCCTTACACTTTGGGGCGTGGTCGGACCGTGGGGGTATGGGGAGGGGACAGATTATTATTATCATTATTATTATTATTATTATTATTATTATTATTATTATTATTAATGTTTCTTTTTTAAATTTTGTTTTTTACTCACGTTCACTCCAAACAAGGCATATTTGGGCCCATGCATAGAAATTATGTTACATTTAAACTTCTGCGTATCAGTACAGTCAGGGAAGCAGGTAGCTGTTCGATGGAAAAAGCTATTAGAGTAGAAAACTTTCTGCCCCTTTTTTTTACATGGTGGTCACCAGTTATTAAGGCCCAGAAGCCACTCGGGGATAAGGGTTATTTTGTGTACGGTAATCAATGGGATAGTATCGTAGTAATAGTTAGTATTGGAGATTTGATGAAGTGTCATTACTTAAGGTGGCGGTTCATCAGGAATTTGTTTGTGTTGAACTTGAAGACATCCAAGTTGAAGTCGGGGGGGGGGGGGGTAGGCAAGCGGCACAGAGTTCCACAGGCGTGCAGTTCTAAGAAAGAAGCTTTTTTTTCATGGAATCTACGTTTTGATTTAGGCACGGATAAAGAGTGGGAAAATTATTGACAGTGGTTTCAGATAGTCGGGTGTTTTTTTTGAAAAATTGGCGAGGGGGGACGAGAGAATGGATCTCCGACGAGTACTTGCCATGGAAATAACGATAAAACTGAGAGCCTCGCAACGTCTCTTCTGTGGGAGAGAGGTTGCAGGAAAGAGAAAAGGGCATCCCCCACCAAGCCACGAAGTCAATTTTGTACTCTGTCAAGGCAGGATAGGCTGCTTTTTTGCAGCGCCTGCCCATATGTGGCAGTAGTACTCCATCCTTGGACGTACTTGTATTTTATATAAACAGAGAATTGCATCATTAGTGAGATATCTTCTGGAGCGGTAGATGGATTCCACCATTTTCCCAGTGACCTTGGCCACAGACTTGATGTATGTGTTCCATTTAAGATCAGAAGTAAAGGTCAAACCCAGAAGCTTATCAAAACATGGGGCCTCCCCTAGACGAGAGCCATTCATTTCAATCGATGCCAGATGGGGATCAGAGTGTTTATGATGTAATGATAGGAGCTTGGTCTTAGATGCATTAAAGGTAACCAGTCACCTCTTCCTCCACTGTACCACGCGCTCAAGATCTGAGGAGAGAGAATCAGAGAGAACTTTGTCATTTACGATCTTTGATGTGTTGCCATAGATTGTTGTGTCATCAGCATAGATGTCAACGAATGATTTAAATATATGTTTTGCGAGATCATTAATGTAGATCAAGAAGAGAATTGGGCCCAGGATGGACCCCTGGGGGACTCCAGCATTAATACTGTGGGCCTCTGATTTCTGCCCATCAACCACTACTCTTATGAGCCTATCAGAGAGAAATGATTTAATGATTGAGAAAACATTTCCAGTAATACCGTAGCTGGAAGTAAGCCTTTATGCCATACCTTATCGAAGGCCTTTGATATGTCGAGAGCAATTGCCCTAGAAATGAAGCCTTTCTCGAGAGATTCGCTAATTCTATGAGATATAACCGTTAGCAGAACCGAAACCATATTGCGTGTCACTAAGAAGGTTATTTCTGCTGAGGTGGTTGACTACTTCTCTATTTAATATGGATTCCAGCAACTTACTCATGACACACAGGAGACTTATTGGTCTGTATTGAGAGGGAGATGACTTATTACCTGAATTCTTAAATACAGGGCATACTGATGAGGTTTTCCAGGGTATTGGAAAGCACTTCTCCTTAAAGCAACGCTTAAACCGTTTGGTAAGTATGGGGGCAAGTTCTGGTTGTAACTTTTTAACACTATAATTGGAATACCGTCAGGGCCAGTTGCTTTACTGGAATCAAGGTTCTTGATTAGCTTGGCGACCTCACGCACAGATATTTGTATGTTACCTAGTGTGTTGTGTGTTGTGGGAGGAAATATGGGGAGTTGATGGCCTTCGTCGCATAGGGTAGAATTTGATGCAAAGTTCTTGGCAAATAGTTTGGCCTTGTCGGATGCTGACGAGATAATCTCTAGTCCATTGATAATGGTTGGGATAGAACGCATGCTTCTGTTCAGGATCCTATTTGCTATTTGCCAGAACTGTTGGGAACCAAGCCGCTGCTCAGCTACTTTGGATTTAATCGATTGAGCATATAGCTCTCTTGCATTTTTTATTACTCTTTTACAGTTGTTGCTAGCGGTTCTGAAAGCAGCTTTAGTCTCAGTGCATCTATTACGTTGGTAGCTATGGAAGCACCTTAACAGTAAAGGGGTATGATTTTGTGGCTAAGCGGGTTTATCGGAAATAATATTTTTGTTGCTAAGCGGGGTACGTCGAGGGGGTACAAATGTAATGAGTTCATCAGAGAACATTCAATTAAAATTCTTGAAAAATATTGCAGCGGTAGGACAGTGGTTGGAGTTTAGTTGTCAAAGCGGGACCTCTTAGATTAAAGACTTTTTTTTAGACCCTATTTAATAGAGAGACTAGTGGTAGATGCACCAGCGTAGATGTGGCAACAATACTCCATGCATGGGCGAATGATGGCTTTGTAGAAGTACAGGATATTCTCAGGTGTCAATAGTCTTCTAGCACGATAGAGGGAACCCACCTTCTTTGTAGCAGCCTTCGCAATGTCCTCAATGTATATTATTATTCTTATTATCGTTGTCGTTTTTGTTGTTGCTATTGTTATTATTATTGTTGTTGTTGGTAGTAGTAGCAGCAGCAGCAGCAGTAGTAGTAGTAGTAGTAGTAGTAGTAGTAGTAGTAGTTGTAGTTGCTGTTTTTTGTTACTTTGTCTATTCTCTTTTACAGACTCACGGAAATTGAAAGCACCTTACTACAACAGGACGTCAATCTTTTTACAACGATTAAAAAGAAATTAGCCGACTCCCCATCACATGCTATATCAGCCTTAACATTTGGTACGTAAGGGAAAAAAAACTTCTGTTCTCATCTTAATATATTTTAAAATATTATTACTAGCAGGGAGACCTGGCGTTGCCCGGGTTTGAATAAGGATTAACGAATGTTCAACACTTTTATTGTCACCGAAATCGATGAAATCGCAATTTTTCAATCAAATCTACTATTTGCCTTCTGAACTCGGTTTTGCATCTCCTCACGCACTGACTTAAGTAACAATATATTGTAGTCTGCATTGTACTGTAGAGAGCCTATTGTGGATTCTATAAAAGTATTATGATTTCAATTAAAGTTTAACATGCCAAAGCCAAGTATCATGGTTCAACTGTGCTATAAATAGAATCAATCATTTCGAACGCATTTCTGCCTTATCAAGAAATATACTGTTGATTTTATGGGTTGGGCCCTTCTACTTTTGAAACTTCTAAAATACACTTGTGACGTTGGGTTGCATAAGGGTGTTATCTTTGTAAAAATCGGACTGTTCCTTCTTTTATTGTATTTTTTAGATTATCAATTTTCGATAAGTATTAGAGGTACTTCGATGTAAATCTTATCTAAGAACACTCCCAAACACAAGAAGTACATTTGTGTGAAATTTCAAAGAATTCTGACCGCTTAGAGCAGGCAGTCAATCAATTTGATTACAATGCGTGATTTCAATTATTTCAATTACAATAAAAGTATTTGAAGTGTATAAGATTCGTTTCTCCTCATTGCATTCTGGAAATCGTCGGGTCTCCCTGCTACCCATATATACCTTTAAAATCTCTCTGACTAATGATATTTGCTTTTAAATGTATCTAACTGATCAGATATCTTATTTTAAGTTTAACTGAAGAACTACAGTTTTTTTGTTTGTTTTTTATTTTTTTGCAGTGTATTTATCAAGTTTTGTCGTTCGGTCACGCTCTAATTTGAAATAACATATTCGTTTGGTAACACTTAAAATGATAGCATTTTTATGACTAAACACACATCGAACATATATTTATTTCCCTCCTTTCAATTGGATTAGACAACACAACGCCAATTAATATTTCGAAAATTCAGTGAACTAGGTAAAGTGCATTCTGACCTACGAAAGAATGTGAAAGGAGTTTCATCAGCTTTCACCGGTAGGAGTGCATCAGGCATACTATAACCTCTCTTAAGAGAGAAGGCAAAAGACTGGCGTATATTTCGGTGGCGTTAAATTGTTTATATATATTTTTAATTAACTTTTCTTTAATAATACATGCATTTATTCAAATAAATAATACATTAATAAATTATCCTTTTTTACATATCAATATGTAAATATCACAAAATTTCATCTGATGTCCTATTAGCTTGGCAGGTTGAGAGCAGGCTCAATGCGTTTACATGAATAGGCACTCATCAAGCCAACTCAATTCCCGATGCCCCCGGTGTGGTCCGTTATTATCAGACCAAATCTGTTGAGAAAATAACTCATGGCGGGGCCGATCACCCACTTGTCTTCACAACAAGCACAAATGTAACTTTGGAACACAAATGTTGGAACACAAATGTAACTTTGCAGTCATTCATTTCAGACTTTTCTCCTCTTAATCAGCTATGTACTAGTATGTATTTAATTGATAGTTTTATGAAGCAATGTCTTTTAAACCGCTTTTGCTGCTCTTTCATTTGAATATATAATAAATAGGGATATTCTTTTTACAGCTCATCTTTTATTCGAGATGTCCGCTGGATACGAGCTTGATTCTGCTCACCCCAAATCAGACCACATGGCCTGCTGTGTTCATCCTGCTGTTAGAAATGTAAGTTTGACTCGTGTATAAAGTCAGCCAATTGGAAGCACGTATCTTAAATATGATTTTCACTTCTTAGACGAATCTTTGTCATGAATACATTTGACCCTATTTTTATCAATTTACTTTTTCCTACTTAATAATTCATTGTAATATTTGAAACACTCCTTATATAAGGAACTGTTAGAGTTGTGCATTTTGACTACACAGCACAGTTGATCAGCATAAGTCGTTAAAATTACATGGATAATAAAAGAAAGTAGTTTATTTTATTTTAATGTGCGTATTTCTATCATTAACAACTCAGTAGTTCTATCACAGGTCATTATCAATGATTTTTCACTGGCAATAAACGGTGATGGGAACTGAAGACCGAGTTACAAGTCTTTCCAGCTTTCAAGTTCTCATCATTTCTTTAGATAACCATTGAAAATTACCTCGCTTAACGCAACAGCCGCATACTATTGATTACTTGTTGGCAACGACGATTAGTATTTCCTGGGGTTTGGGTGATAAAAAGTTTCCCTAAGGTCTCAGTGTTCTCCGCAACCTTTCAGTCGAGGTCTGGTTAGTGCTTTCCATCTTTAGTCCTTCTATCATCCTCGACTTCCCACAGTCATTTATTATTATTTATTATTTATATATTCATTATATATAAATTTTATAAAATATTATTTGGAGGTGTGTGTTCAGCAAAAAAAAGGAGGAAAAGAATGGAAAAAAACCCTGACGTCTTTGCTGTTATGATCACCGCCAAACTGGAAATGACGTAGTTATAAATTAAGGCTAAACAATCAAAAAGAGGGGATGACTTTTGAAAATATCGGTGAAAAAAGCGACCCCTCCCTGTAGAAAGTGCCTAGTTGAAGATGAAGAAATTGATGTTTTAGCCAATTTTTCGGTATTTGTCGTCTGAAGGGTCGAGCTTTAAAACGATACTGATCTTGTGGAAATCCGTCGCCTCCGTCGAAAGTTTTAGGCACACATGCAAACATACATACATACATTTATATATTGGTTGCTCAAATTTTCGACCCAGACCTATTAAAAAGCTTGCCTTATCTCTGAATACCCTTTATGTAAAATCTGAAATGTTTAGACCAGAAATTAGAGAGTAATTTGGTAGAGACCACAGAGGTAAATTATTTTTAACTTTAACCCCTATTATGACTCCTTTACATTCATTGTTTGGTGTTCAAATCAAGTTATTAAGGTAGATCAATGTCCAAGGAACATATATCTAAAATTTCAAGTGTTTAGACCGAAAATTGGCGGAGGAGTAGTAGAGTTCTCAAAGGTCAAATCGTTGAACTTTGACCCCTTAACAGCCAAATTTCTGGCTAAAAACTGATTACAAAAATGTTCTAAAATCTCATTACCCTGTATATCAAATTTCGAGTCTGTATACTGCAAATTGACAGAGTTATTGCGTAGGGAAATGTACACAGACAGACAGATACTTTCACTTTTATAGATATATAGATATATTATTTATATATTTACTATTATTTATTATTATATTATTAGTAATTATTAGAAGTTTCCACACAAGCTATCATCAAACATTGCTCTTCGACAACAACTTGTGGTATTTCCTGATGTCAGATTGACAACAATCTCCCCAGATTTCTAGTACTTTTCACCTCTTCTGATAACCCTTGCACATGAATTTGCGTTGTCGAAAAACCATTTACTATTGATTTCTCGCTGGCAACGGCCATTGCCACTAAGCCTCTCCAAGGTCCCAGTCCCCTTTGCACTAATCCAGTTGAGATCTGGTTCGTGCTTTCTCTCCTCGGTTTTCAATACTCTTTGACCCTCCACGACTATTAGGTGTGGTGCTAGTTGATGCCAACACTATATTTTGGGGGTGGGGGCTGTTAACTTACAATTATACGGTTTCAATTTCTTGGTTACAAGTGGTGTTTCTTTATATTTTTGCTTTACTGTTTGACTTCTGTAAGTTTCTATATGTCCGGTTAGAGTTTGTAGCTCATGTGTATTAGTCTCGGCATTCAAGGGGGTTCCTTAATATTTCTGCTGTCTCCATTATTGTTATTCCTTATATCTTCTCAGCCATACCCCCGATTCCAATCTCTCATTCGTTTTTCGAAGCTTTTCAGCATTGTTCCTAGTGCTCCTACAATTATTGGTGTTATCTTGACTTGAGAGGGTAATGCCTGAGAACATGATATAATGACAGGAAAACAGATACTACATTACTCCGTCCAGAGAAAGTTGGTAATGCCTGGGAGAATGGTTTCATAACGAACGAGTATATATTACATTGTCCATTTATAAAGGAGACGGTAATGCATGGATAGATGAGCTCATTACAACGGAACATATACAAAACACACATATAAAAAGGATTGGTAAAACTTGGAAAGATGATATTATGAAAATAGAACAGATAATACACTATCCCTTGAATTGAACAGTGAAATATACAGTACATTGATTTGAAATAGTTTAGTAAACTGACATGAGTATCTATATATTAATACGATAGCGTGTGTTTTTTTGTTTGTCACTCTTTCCAGTAAATTTCATTGGTTGAGATTTAAGAACACACACGCTATCGTATTAATATAGAGATTATACTAAATGTGAGTTAATGGATTTGGTGAGTGTTTAATGAGATTCCAGGCACAATCCTTCTTTTCGAGTAATGGGGTGTGATAGTCTGACTTGTTTACTTCTGATGATGACGTCATTATCTTCTGTTAAAAAAGATGCATATATTTATGATGTACTACATTGACATATCCCAAAAATCACATGGATGTATTGCTAATTCCAAAAATTAGGTAAATGGATCAGTGCACACTAGGGGCTTATTTGTAACATTCCAAAAAATACGTAAATGTATCAAGTAATCCTGAGTTTATATTTTCGTCCTAAATGTCCTCATGGCAATAATTGCAAAAATTCTTCTTAAGGAGGGGGTATTAAAGTCACTGGAATGCTGAGACTGATATTATACTCAGAAATTCATGTTAAAGTAATGGCTGCCTAATCTCTAACCGTATTAATGTTTTTATGTATTAATTTCGAAAAGCTGCTGAAAAAGTTTATGATTTAGACATTTCTTTATTTCAAGTATATTTTTAACAATAGGTGGGGGATATGAAGTCAGTCCCGGAAATGGTTGAAATCGTTTACGATTTAAACATTACTTTATTTCATGTATATCTTTAACAGTGAGGTAGGGAATATTAAATCAGTCCCGGAAATGGCTGAAATCGTTTACGCATTAAACATTACTTTATTTATGGTTGATACAGTTTACGATTTAAACTGATTGCCGAAATTAGTAACATACCCAAGAATAATGAAAAATGATGAAATGTCAGTTAATAGATCGGTGTGCTTGTAATGAAATAATAAGCTGAGATAATATATCAAAGGAATTATTTTAGTAAGGGGGGCGATAATGTGGGGTAAAATTATAAAAAATGATTGTCAAAATAAGTAACCTATCTAAGAATTATGAAAAAAATGATGAAATGTGAGTTAATTGATCTGTGTGTTTGTAATGAAATAATCATCTCAGACAATATATCAAAGTTATGATTTTTGTAAGGCGAGGCGATAATGTCGGTCTAAATTATGAAAAATTATTGTCGAAATTAGTACCATATCCAAGAATTATGAAAAATTATGAAATGCGAGTTAATTGATTGGTGTGTTTGAGATGAAATAATTACCCAGAAAATATATAAAGGTCCTCATTTAAGTAAGAGGCGATCATGTGGGTCAGAATTGCGAAAGAAGAGTGTTTAAATTAGTAAGATATCAAAGAATTATGAAAAATAATGAAATGTGTGTTAATGTATTTATGTGTTTGAAATGTAATAATAAGCCCAGATAATATATCAAAGTTATTATTTTAGTAAGGGGGGGGCTGATAATGTAAGTTAAAATTATGAAAAATGATTGTCGAAATTAGTAACATATCCAAGAATTATGAAAAAATGATGAAATGTGAGTTAATTGCTTGGTGTGTTTGTAATTAAATAATCATCCCAGACAATGTATCACAGTTATTATTTTAGTAAGGGGCGCGATAATGTCGGTTAATATTATGGAAAATGATGAATGCGAGTTAATTGATTGGTGTGTTTGTAATAAAATAACCAGCCGAGCCAATATATCATTATTATTATTTTAGTAAGGGTGAGCGATAATGTGGGTCAAAATTATGAAAAATTATTGTCGAAATTAGTAACATATCAGAGAATTAAGAAAAATGATGAAATGCGAGTTAATTGATTGTTGTGTGTTGTAATGAAATAATCAGCCCAGACAATATATTAAAGTTATTATTTTAGTAAGGAGGCGATAATGTGGGTAAAAATTATGAAACATGATTGTCAAAATTTGTAACATATCCAAGAATTATGAAAAATACTCAAATGCGAGTTAATTGATTGGTGTGTTTGTAATGGAATAATCGTCCCAGACAATGTATCAAAGTTATTATTTTAGTAAGGGCCGCGATAATGTTGGTTAACATTATAAAAAATTAGTTTCGAAATTAGTAACATATCCAAGAATTATGAAAATGATGAAATGCGAGTTAACTGATTGGTGTGTTTGTAATGAAATAATAAGCTGAGACAATATAGCAAAGTTATTATTTTAGTGAGGAGGTGCGATAATGTGGGTTAAAATTATGAAAAATATTTGCCGAAATTAGCAACGTATCGAAGAATTATGAAAAATGATGAAATGCGAGTTAATTGATTGATGTGTTTGTAAGGGGGGGGTCGATATAGTTTCAACAAAAGGGCTAGAATAATATGATGGCGAACGCCCACAGAATGCCCAGCAACAATATATTACATTTGAAAAATGTCGCTGTTGAATTTCCACAGGTCCTGGTTGTTAAAAGAGTCATAGCATATTTTTTCACTTAAGATAAATACCTAAATATCGCTATCAGTAATAGATATACGCATAGTATTATTAGTATTAGTACTACTTGTAGTCGTACTAAAGTAATTATCAAGTAATTGTAAATTTATATCTGATAGATGTGTTTTGTTTTTAACTTTTTTTTATATATGTATTGCTTTTAAATAAGAAAAATGTTGATGTTTTTAGCTAGACTTCTATTTGTGATCTTTTGTAAAAGGCAGCGAAGGAGCAAGATATTGTAATTCAAAGGTAAAAAAAAAAATTTTTTTTCATGTCCCCTATTGTTGTCAAAGTTATTTCTCGAAAATCATTGGATTATTGGAAATTCTCTAGCAAAATGAAAATATGAATGCTTGTCTGTTGTAATTCATGTATGCTTAGATATTTTAATGTTTAAATAACTGTTTCTTTACAAAAAAATCAAGTATTAAATTACAATATTTTTCAGGAAAAATCAACTATAAGAATTGATAGAAATTCATATAAACTTAAATATATACGTAATTTGAAGAATGAATCGAACTTTGTTAATAAATATATGCATTGGACTGTGAAATGTAATTATTAAAGTCAGTCATAAAAAAGGAAAAACAGAATGACAAAATACAAAGTCTTGAATTTTTATGTGTTTGTAATCATTTAACAATTCCAACCTTATATAATGGGCCTCTGACCTAGTGATAAAAATATTTTCTGCGCTTCAAGGATGATTATTAAATATTACTGAAACATAAATATTTGTTGATGTTGAATTGTTGGACCTAACCTGTTATTGACTGTGTAATATTTATCTTATTATTATTATCATAATATATATATATATATATATATATATATATATATATATATATATATATATATATATATATATATATATATATCAATGCAAATGCATCTGTAGAAAGGTTGTTTAAGAATTGTATACACAAAAATCCCAATGTTTTCCAGCATTGTCTTAAGCGACTTCATTTTCTTTTCTCTGTTCTAATTTCATTTTGATTCTTTCTTTGAAAATTATTATGATTAAATGAATATATATATCATAACGTTTAGAAGCGTCTTTCTGTTCTAATTAGAATTATTCTTTCTTTCTGTAGGTACTGGAATTCATATTCAACCAGAAACCAGGACACTATCCGACTCTTGAACTGATTTCTATGTTACCGTTTTTCAGAGATCAACCCCATCCGGCATTGCAAAACTACAAACCTTCCCACGTGAGTGACATTTATTGTCAAACTAAATAAAGCCGACAATATGCATGTCTTGAGGCCTTAAATCAGTTTGAAAGCCGATAATTGTAAGAAAAGCTGGTGTTGACAAAGCTCCTTCTCACACATCAGGAGTCTACGTTCCAACCTTCCAGAGGTTGAAACCCAATTGCAGGAGACGAAACCGGACATATTCTTTCTAAGCGAAACTGGAATAGGGCCGACCACTTCCCTAGATGAGTTCATAATTAACGGATACTCTAACTTAACATCGAAATCTGACCCCAAGATCGCCATGGGCATGGAATATGTGCCTACATTAAAGATGGTTTCCCGTGTGGCAGGGATATCTCAAGAGAAGATCCTAATTTACCTTATATGTGCTTCCAGGTTGCACTAGCTTACACCACTGCATTTGTATTTGCCCTCTATCGCCCCCGCAACAGCGTAGTTACTATCTTTAAGAGTATATCTGAGAAAATAGACCATATCCTGTCTGCACATCCGTCGGCTAACATTCACATTTGTGGCGACTTAAATGTCCATAACGTGGAATGGCTGACCCACTCAAATAAGACAGGTAACGAGGGGAGGTTCTGTCATGACTTTGCCATTGCCTATGACCTCACTCAGATTGTTCGCGAGCCCACCCGAGTGGCAGATACTACCGGTCAGTTTGCAAGCCTTCTAGACCTTTTTCTCTCAACCTTCCCTGAGCTATGTTCATGCACTCTTCTTTCTCCTCTAAGATCTGCGTTGTATCAGTTAAGATAAAAATGAAATGTAATAAGTCCCCAGACGTACCCCTCCACCGTACTGTATACCGATACTCCATGGCTGACTGGGATAGCTTCCGTACATTCATATCTGATCTACCGCTGCATTCCATATTTAAAAAGGATGTGTCCTCTATAGTATCAGACCTAACCGAATGGTTAATTTTATGCATAGACCGATTCATACCATCTAAAAATTCCAACAAAAACCTAACAGCCAGCCATGGTTTTCCCCAGAATGTGCTGCTCCATTGTGCACAGAAATCACTTTTTCTATAACTACCAACGTAATAGATGCACTGAAACTAAACCTGCTTTCAGGAACGCCAGCAGCAACTGTAAAAGAGTAATAAAAAATGCAAGAGAGCTATATGCCCAGTCTGTTAAATTAAAAGTAGCTGATCAACGGCTTGGTTCCCACCAGTTTTGGCAAATAACAAATAGGATCCTGAACAGAAGTGTGCGTTCTATCCCAACCATTATCAATGGACCAGAGGTCATCTCGTCAGCATCAGACAAGGCCAAACTATTTGCAAAGAACTTTGCAGCTAATTCTACCCTATGCGACGAAGGCCATCAACTCCCCATATTTCCTCCTATAACACAAAACACGCTAGGTAATATACAAATATCTATGCATGAGGTCGCCAAACTAATCAAGAACCTTGATTCCAGTAAAGCAACTGGCCCTGACGGCATCCCAATTATAGTGTTAAAAAAGCTACAACCTGAACGAACTCCCATACTCACAAAATTGTTTAAGCGTTGCCTTAAGGAGAAGTGCTTACCAACACCCTGAAAAACCTCATCAGTATGCCCTGTATTTAAGAATTCAGGTGATAAGTCATCTCCCTCTCAGTACAGACCAATAAGTCTTCTGCGTGTCATGAGTAAGTTGCTGGAATCTATACTTAATAGAGAAATAGTCAACCACCTCAATAGAAATAACCTCCTTAGTGACACACAATATGGTTTCTGTTCTGCAAGATCTACCGCAGATATGCTAACGGTTATATCTCATAGGATTAGTGAATCTCTTGACAATGACTACCTTTCTAGGGCAATTGTTCTTGACATATCAAAGGCCTTTGACAAAGTATGGCATAAAGGCCTACTTCACAAGATTTCCAGCTACGGTATAACTGGAAATGTTTTCTCAATCATTAAATCATTTCTCTCTAATACACTCATAAGAATAGTGGTCGATGGACAAAAATCGGAGGCCTGCATTATTAATGCTGGAGTCCCTCAGGGGTCCATCCTGGGCCCAACTCTCTTCCTGATCTACATCAATGATCTCCCTAAACACATACTTAAATCATTCGTTGACATCTATGCTGATGACACGACAATCTACGGCAACACATCAAAGGCTGTAAATGATAGTTCTCTCTGATTCTCTCTCCTCTGATCTCGAGCATGTAGTTCAGTGGTGGAAGACGTGGCTGGTTACCGTTAATGCATCTAAAACCAAACACCTATCTTTACATCATCAACGCTCTGATCCCCATCTGACATCAATTGTAATGGGTGGCTCTCGCCTAGGTGAAGCTGAATGTTTTGACAAGCTTCTGGGCTTGTCCTTTACTCCTGATCTGAAATGGAACACGTACATCAAGTCTATTGCCAGGGTCGCTGGAAAGATGGTGGGTTCCTTCTATCGCTCCAGAAGATATCTCACTACTGATGTAATTCTCTATCTATATAAAAGCCAAGTACGTCCAAGGATGGAATACTGCTGCCATACCTGGGCAGGAGCTGCTAAAAACAGCCTATCCTGCCTTGACAGAGTATAAAATAGACTTCGTGGCTTAGTGGGGGATGCCCTTTTCTCTTCCCTGCAACCTCTCTCCCACAGAAGAGACGTTGCGAGCCTGTCTTTGTTTTACCGTTATTTCCATGGCAAGTGATCGTCTGAGCTCCAATCTCTGGTCCGCCCTCGCCAATCTTTCACGAAAAACACCTGTCTAGCTGAAGCCACTGTCAAAAATGTTCCCCACTCTCTATCTGTGCCTAAATCAAAACGTAGATTCCATGAACACAGCTTCTTTCTTAGAACAGCACGCCAGTGGAACTCTGTTCCGTCTGCCTGTTTCCCACCTGATTACAACTTTGATGTCTTCAAATCCAACGTAAACTAGTTCCTGATGGGCCGCCCCCTTAAGTAGACGCTTTATGAAATCTCAACACACCGTACTGTACATGCAATAACCCTTATCCCTGAGTGGCTTCCAGGCCTTGATAAGTGGTAACCTCCTTATAAAAAAATGTTCCTCAGTGATATATAAATGTATAACGACATATCTTCATTATCTGCTTTTACGGTTTTTGACCGAAAATTTGGCTGCCAATGGATCGAAGTTCAAAAGATTTTACCTTTGCAATCTCTAGGAAAATATTCAGCTACTTTTGCGTCTAAACATTTTAAATTTTACATAAATCTTGTTCAGAGATACAGCAAGCTTTTTAATCAGTTTTGGGCGAAAATTTGGCTGCCAAGTAGTCAAAGTTGAAATAATTGACCTTTGAAGACTTTACCAAACTCCTCCGCCAATTTTGGATCTATAAACTTGAAAATTTTGATGTAGGTTACCTTAACATGAGTCATACTTTTAATATATATATATATATATATATATATATATATATATATATATATATATATATATATATATATATATATATGCACATACAGTTATGAACAGTACATAGGGCCTGAGCAAAGCCGGGCTGAACTGCTAGTATATAAGAAAAATAGAACAATAAAATATCAAATGAATAACATCAAGCATTAATACATTATAAATTGTTAAAAAAAAATAATCGTACAAATTACCCATACAAAAAAAAAACTGTGCTTGGGTCTCTCGTCTATATTACATATAGAATATTTCAAATCACACTGTTGTATTATTGATTCAAAAAAAGTAAGCTGTTTTGATGCTAATATAAGTAAAATGAAAACTTTCGTATATATTTATTTTGATGATTGATTTGTTTCTCTCATTACAGATCCCGCTCCCGTCACAAGTTAAAGACCAGCTTAGAAGTGTGAGAAAGGGCAAACTAGTAAGGTAAGATCACGAAACAGTTTAGAAATTATTTTCTTCATTATCTACAGGCAAATTATCGATCAATTTGAAAAAAGAGACAAAAGAATGATGTAAATAGATCTGTAGTCACAATTAAACGTCCACTTGTGTATCCAATTTCATGATTTATTGCTCGCAATCTTTAATGAATTCATTTCGTGCCTTCAACTTATACACATGAGCTCAAACTCAAGCCTATGTTTATGTAATAACAACGTTCATATTTTGTTCTGGTGGAATAAAAAAGATAAAGAAAGAAAGGAAAGATGGTTTATTGATTGAAACAAACGTGCTTTTCACTGGAACTTTGTTACGTGGTAGACTTTCTCCAACAACAATATTTTGGGCTAAGAACAAAGTGTAGTATTTGTTCTGATACTATACTTAATTTTTTTCTATCTTCGGTCAGAAGAGGAAAAATCCTTCATGACTGAGACAATTTTAATTTTTGTTCCTATCTAGAGTGTCCCGTTTTGGGAGTTGGATTTTTCTTAAACCGACCGTGAAATCTGTATTTGTAAAATTTGACAGTACGATACTAGCACAATCTTCAAGAGTAACAATAGCTGTTCTACCAGAATTATTTCAAAATAAAAGCATTGTAAAGAAACATAATCTAAAATAATTAATGAAACGAAAATTGCTGTTTGTAAAAGTTGCAACACAAAATATATGCGATTCTACGGTAAGTGCATTTATTTTATCTGGTGGGTATGTTGAGAAATAATTTCATAAAACAGTACCATACCATCAAGTGCTGGAACAGAAATGACATTACACACTTATCCGAGATCACCTCGAAAGTTCTACGAAACCGATGCGATGTACGCGCTCTTCGCCGGCTTCTTGATCTATTTACCGTTTAAAAATACGGCTAAAATATGATCTGTAGTTGTTTTTATTAACACCTGTTTGCAATATTCGATACAGCGTCTATAATAAAGTAAATACTTTCTATTTTACCGTCTGTTTCATATGTAGATTAAGGCACACTTTTACATAAACGCCTCATCATCACACAAACACGCATCCAGATGGCACAAGCCGAACAAAATAATTAAAGTCAACATATCAGCCAATAAAAATAATGCCTGTAACCTCAGAATTATACAATTCATCCTTATGTCAAATGCAAATTAAACATGAATGATAAGGTAGGGACAAACTCTACGTTCTTAATATAAGACAATTCATACACAGTACTTCCTTTATTCAACATACGATGTTTATAACTGATAGATAGTTTAGCTTCAAGTCAAAACTCAATCTACTCTCACCCTATGCACTATAAATAGAAGTTCTAGGCATATCTAATACAAAACAAATTTATAATCTATCACATATTTATTTTAATATTAACACACACACATACATTCAAAAACTTGAGAGAACTTGAATACCCTTAAGAAAGAACGTGAATAGCCTACTAAACATTGTCCTCGAATGTCTAAGGTCTCGCTGTAAGTATTGTTGCCTATAGTAACAAGACTAAGTTGGATACTCCACCGGACTAGATGAATTCTTGTCCTGGAATCCTGTCAGAACAAGAGACCACAAGAAATATATATGATATAGTTAACTAATCTATTGGGAAGATGAAAATAAATGATCTTTACTTCTTTACTGATTCAATATTTTATAGGTAAAAAAGAATTTAATGGAGCACTCAAATATCGATGTATTTAATACAAAGATCAATTGTTAGCCTCAGAAAGAAGCCATTTGATTTTTGAGAACTTTGATTGAAGTTACATGAAACAAAAGATAAAATTATTCGTCAGAATCCAATTTATTATGACCATCAAGGGAGACAACTGCTTATAGCCACTAAAAGAGGGAAATACACTCCACTCTTCTTCCATATGACACCACCTTTTATCAGAAATATAAAAATATAACTTACTTGACACAGCTAAGTTGTGTTCATACCAGTCGGCAATACGTCATCGAGTATCGGTCCACAGATAGTGAACTGTTGTCGTTTCTTCTGACCATGCTCTGCCAGGCTGCGATATAGACCAATTCTCCCAGGCTTACACTTCTCTTTGAGAAGGAGGTAGATTATTGTTAATCGCTTACTTCGCCCCAACTAAGCAATGTTGACAGACCATTCACTTTAATAAAGAGGTTTTATGACGAAATATTAGAAATACGCCGACCTACATTATTTGAATAAAAAAAAATGAAATAGTATATTTTGAAATGAAATAATTAATCACAATTGCCAAAAAGCATATATTGTCTTACTGTCGTTTTTTCTTGTTTATTTTTCCTCTTATTCAGTTCTCCCAGTACGTACACAGTGTCCACACAGTGCCCACCGCATCGTCACAGCCTTCTAAAATATAAATAAATAAATATTTCAATTCAATAAAAACACCCTAATATACATATATGTGCGTATATCTATTAATTGCAATCAACTCTACATGAGTCAATCTAAATAGATGTTATTCTTTATCGAGAGCTGATGTAACGTATGAAGACTAAGTAGTAAGTGTAGTCTTTGGTGGTTCTAGTTTCGGAACGCCTAAGAAAATTCAGTAGCGTGGCCTTGATCGCCTATACAATTACGGGGCTTAATGCACAGTTCCTGTTATTCCTTGCTTCACCAGTGATCCGTATGTAAACAAACAAAATAAAAAAAATAAAAAAATAATAATAAAAAAATAAGAGGGAAAAAAAGGAAACAATTCAAAGTCTCCAGGGGCATAGGAGTCTGGACCGGCGTTAGGTTTGCTGTCCTTTTTTCTGTTTGCTGTCTCTTGAAAGAAATCAACCCAAATAGATTGCTTTCGTTTGATATTTGAGTTACAAATTCCGTAATAAAATAAATCCGAGTCGTAAATTCTTGTTTTTATAAAGATTACTTAAAATAAATCTTGATTACAATATTTGCTATTTTATGGAAAAGGTAGATGAAATAAACATATGCGATTTTCTTTTTTTTTCAACAACGCAGCGTGTATGAATAGTTCGCTCAGGAAAAGGAAAAAACTTTTGCGACGACCAATTGACCTTGTTTCCCTTTTCTGTTTCCACATCTCTCTCCCCACCCTTCGATCAGTGAGCAGAGGGATGTAGTGTAGATGGAAAGGCGCTCAAATTCAATTCAATTCAACTGCGTTGACTGCCACAAACACGCTCCGCACACCTTCTAATAGGAGAGTGACGGAGTGAATTTGACGATTTCTGGGTTTTCATTCAGCCAATCGATCTTCGTAACGTAAAAATTAACTTCGCCCTGATTGATCAATTTGGTAAAATCACTTGCGCATATTAATTAAGTAATTTTCCATCATAAATTTAATTTTCAATCATAACTTTCTCACACGGGTAAACACTGAAACCTTGATCTCGGATTCACATGCGCCTTGATAAAAAGCTCAAAACCATAATTCACTACCATCTCTTGCAATACATGGTTTGATTAACGAAACATTATTAGTATCAAGATATTATTATCAATTTGAAATTCACTCAGGTGAATTTATTTTTCCTTCTTTTTGTTTGAGTCACCAACCAAACAAATGGAATCAGCAAGCATTCTTATTTCATCCTATAGAAAACTGTCACTTAAAAATTACCGTAATAACACCTTTATCCGTTGCGCCGCGCATCGTTGTACTCTTATGTAAAACTATTTCAAAGAAGACAAATTTACAAAGAGATCGATCATCATTATTGTTATCATTTTATTTTGTATTTATGTGTATTTTGTTTTTTATGCATATCGATGTGTATGAACAGGTCAAACTTGGGTCGAAGAACAACCATTGCAATTGCTGAACGACGAGATGTTAGAAAGTAAGCACCATCATCCATTGCTTCATCTTTTTCTAATCATCTTCATCCTGCTTTTTCCTTTTCTTTTGCGTCTATGCTTTGCTGTTTTCATTTTTACTTTGCTCACCGATTTAGTAAGATTTATACGCATGAGCTGAAAAGTAAAAAATAATTTTGATAAAACACTATTGTTCTGGAACTCGCGGCAGTTATTCCTCAGAATCTTGCTTTCAGGTACCTACAATACCGTCCAGCAGTCAAACTTTAGAAAGCGTGCGTTGGGCAGACAGATAAACTCAAATTAACATAACGAAAACAACTATTACGTTGAAAACGCTTTATTAATTAGGTAAAAAAACCTCATGGCTTAAAGCGGGAGAATCCCAGTTCATGGAGTCGATTAAAGTCCGTGCGTATCGTTTCAAATTCCGCGGTGAAAAGGAGGAAGGACAGAATCGCAAAACGAGACTAGGACGAGATCGCGTGGGAACACGGAGTTCTCGAAGGATAGCAATATGAAATTTTTCCTTTTCTGTTTTTGTTTGGAATGCCTAAACGGCTAAGTTTTTCATTAAAGAAAGATCAGGAAGGGAAGAAATAAGAAAGAAAACTGTATAAAAAACAAACTCGCACAGAGATGAATGAAAAAGAGGCACAGGGCACCGGTGCTCTTAAAGTATGTTTGCTTGTTAAAATGGTCAATGTCAGTCATTTCATGTATTTTCAATGAAATATTTCTTTATAGTTGGATTATCAGTTTTTTGCGATTACGTCATCATCATCATCATCATCTCGCACGAATCTGGTAATTTTATTTTTGTCATTGATTTTCCAGATAGTTTTCTCGCCAGTATTATTTCTAGAAAGGCATCGTGTACTTACGGGAGAGACCACGTAAAAGTTACCAACACCCTAAGTGAAAGTGATTTTGTGGAACGAACTGGATTCGAACTTGGAACACTCGAGTTGTCAGTTCGTGTCGTTAATCACTTAACCACCATCACCTCCCGAGGTTAATTAATTCGGAAACACAGTTTACATTGTAAGCAATTAATTCTGTGCGACTACTTGAATACAGTTTTAATCCCATAACATTATGACAAAACCAATAATGTTCGATTTAATATGTTGGTATTCTATTGTCTTGCCACAAACGCTTGCTCCGCTGATTAAAATAAAAAAGCATTCTACCTTTTCGTCTTTTCCTTTCATCTTTACGCTTTTCTTCAACGTTTCTAAAACGATTTACCTAAAAGTATGAACTAGGAAATAAATCAGTTGTGAAACCCATACATCCGCCTGACAATGTAAGCACGATCCAGCATTTTATCTGAGTCTTACTTCTCCATATTCTATGAAGTATTACCAAAGTTTTACCATGGAAAAGTTGGCGTCTCAAAAACTATTGATCAGACCAGGCTGACATTTTCATAATGGTTAGTGTTATCAAAGAACATCAAGGTCAAAGTCAAATATCACAGAATTAGTGATAGCAGATATGGGCCTTTATAACATGGGCCAACTAGCAAATGTCTATGATGAACAGAAGTGAAATTATCGACAAAAGTGTTACTTTCATATATCTTGTAAGTTTGATTTTAACGTTTGACTTATCTCTTAACTAAAATCAGTGGTAAGTTTGACAATAACCGATATTTTAAACAAGTTTGAAGACAATTGGTCGAGCAATGTGAACATTATGTTTTACACAGAAAAACTCGACCAAAAATATATTTGGTTTTCTTTTTATTTTGCAAGAAATGCTTCTTCCACTGCTAAACATATAAGGCATTCTACCCTAATTCCTATTTTCTTTTCATTTTTTACGCTTGTTCCCAACATTACTTGACTCATATCTAAACGACTATCAACAATTCATCCATATTCTTAAAATATCCGTTGTTGACACAATATGACTAAAATTATACATATTAATATTTATTAAGTTTATTCTTTAAACATCTGCACCGTAAATGCATGCAGTGCTATTGTTTCCGTAAAATACAGTAACATAGATAAGACATGAAACCCGACAGGCTGCTAAATCCCACCCCCACACTGTAGAAATCCCTAGATGTAAAAGACCTTTCTACTCCAGTAGTTTCTTCCTCAGAACCGCTAGACTTTGGAATTTCATTCCAGATCCCTGCTTCCCATACTGTACTGACGTGCAGAAGTTCAAATGCAACGTGAATCGACATCTTGCTGCCCAAATCTCTACATTATACCCCAGTAGTTGTTGCCCCTGATAGTAGCCCCCCAAACTAAAGTGGCAATGTGCCTTGTTGGGGTGAAAATGTAATAAATAATAAATTAATTAAGTATAAGGCGAAAATTGTGATGTCAGAGCATGGAACAATGATGTTTGTTATTTGTTGATATGATTTTAATGTAAGAAGTCGAAAATAAAATTTCAAGTATTTTTTTTATTTATTTCTGTGCGCTTTTAATTTTTTTTTCTATTCATTACAACATAATTTAGCGCATGGATCTCGATCTCAATTATCGATGCCGATACGTGATGGGGGCGTGATACAGTAAGAGTCGTAACATGCAATATGGTGATACGAGTAAAAAGCACATCTGTCCGCACAAAAATCGCTAGACACCATTTCAGATACGACTCAACATCAATGGAAGTTTTTTTTATGTTACTAAGATGTCACAACTTATCAATGGCCAAAGGTCACTCAATGATAAAGGTCAAATAAGTGCCAGATGGACGGTGAGATAACATCGTGATGATTGGCAACGATAGTGATTGAGCAGAATTTGATTATTTAAGAGCGCGATTCAACGAGAAGTTATTTATATTGGGCTTCAAAACGACTATGCTGTAGTCAGATGGGAAGCAGCATCGCGGTATTTAGTTCAACATAGGACAGTTCTACAAAAGAAACTTTGCTCATGAAGTTTTATTTACTTTCAGGTAGAGAAGGAGAGTGAGAAAAAGTATAAATATTGGTAGTAGTTGTAGATAGACGAGTTATGATTGTACATTTTTTACAGAAAACAAAGTTAAAGCCCAATTACCAAGTGCATCATTTTATTTTCCCCATTTTTTAAAAATATCTTAGCCTTCTCATCCCCGATTCGTCTCCATTCCGAAATAAATCATAATCATACCGCATTGTATTATTTATTTAGTGGGATCTTATTCTCACTAATTGTCTTCCGTGGTAAGACCCCAACTCGGGATCTTTGAGGAGTATAAAGTTACTCCGTAGTGACAAGTACTCTCAAGTTCACACTGTTTTGCCATGAAGGACCTGTTAAAGTTATGAGCAAATAAAATGTCCCACTTTTTGTCTTTGGTTATGTCCAAAGTGTAGTATACGTTCTGACCTACACATCATCTTTGCTGTCCTGGCTTGATGAACAAGAAATCTTTCTCTTGTGAACCCAATCTAAAACCGACCTTGTATATAAATTTGCTCTCGTGTGGAGGTAAGTAAATATGGACACGAAACTAGATCTGGTGGCTAGACTCTAGTTTGAGGGACTTAGCAGAGAGTCAACACTTCGTTACACCCATATCTACATTATAATTTTCATTCGATTCTGTGTTTTATCGCGTCAACGTAACTTCAATAATAACAGATTGGATTTTTTTTTTTGTTTTTTTTACTTACTACATGTTCTTTTCCAGCGTTTCCCGTGAGTTATTTATTGTTACTTTTGTTTCTATTTTTACTTTTATCAAATTAGTTTTAATAAGATTTTGCGTAAAATAGTCTAAAACGAAATTAAAAAATAATTCTTCAGCATTTCGGTCACTTCCGTTTTTGTTTTTAATTATTTAAGCGCTAAAATTATCTAAAGTGATAATTGTTTAGATATAGCAATCAAACCTAAATTCAATATTTTAATCACTGGCGAATCTGATGTTTTATTTAATCAATTTAGTCGAATTATTTGAGCTATTTCAACGCTCCTATATTACAATAAAACTTTTAAAAAATATTGCTTAGATCAACCGAAAGATTCCCAGGTAACGATATTTATGGACAGCTAGTATTTAATAATATCGTCATATTACACGATAGTCTTAAATGCGTGTTAAGTAATATTGGTTGAAAAGGCTACTTTTGATATCGCTGTCTGTGCGAGATTATATATTTACTATTTTGTCTGCAGATATGGCACTTTTATTATGGTAAGTACATCGAGACGTAAGAAAATCCTTTCATGTTTTGTCAATAAAATATCAAGTTATTGTCTTATAATGTTTATGATTTTTATATGTACTATATGTGACATTCTGTACTTTTGTTTATTTTATCAGCTGCAAACTACAAATACAGCAGTAATTTTTTTTATTACATTATTATCAAAGTCAAATATCACGGAATTAGTGATAGCAGATTCGGGACTTTATAACATGGGTCAACTAGCAAATATCTATGATGAACAGAAGTGAAATTATCGACAAAAGTGTTACTTTCATGTTTCTTGTTACTTTGATTTTAACGTTTGACTTATCTCTTTATTAAAATTAAATGTTCTGTAGCTAAACGAGTTATGATTGTGAATTTTTTTTTTTTGCAGAAAACAAAGTTAAACCCCAATTACCAAGTGCATCATTATATTTTCCCAATTTAAAAAAAATATATCTTACTCTTCTTATCCCCAATTCGTCTCCATTCCGAAATTATACTGAAAACTGAATCACTCATGCAACAATTCTACTTGCAAATAAAAAAAATATAAGAACAGTTTTTACATTTATTCTAAGAATGTCATCCTGAAGAAAAAGGTGTTGTATCATATGTGATCTGAAAACGTTACTTTGTGAAGTATTTTTATTAGCCATGTAATCGCGTATATGGTGTAGTGAGCCATATAGATTGAACGAACGCACAGTGTAATGCGAAAAATGAGTCGATATATTTCTGTATCTATTTACAGTCTGATGAGCTTAAAAATGATGAGTTATTAAGGACTTATTCCCTCACACACCCGCGCTGAAATTAATACTAAAAGAGAAAACGGCCGATCGGATTTAATATGAAAATCGATTAATTTAAATAAAACTATTTTGTTGTTTTTGAAAACACGTACCAGTAATTGGCCTAAATTGCTCACGCGTTTCATTAGAAAGCTGTACATCAACTATAAAATTTCACTCTACTTTATATATAAAACGTATGAGAACAATTTCCGGCGTTGCTCTGAAAACTCAAGAGACCCTGGATCAACGCTTGAATTGCATATTAATATTTTAATCGAATTTGTAATTATCTGAAAATTATTATCTTATGATGTTAATATTCTTTATATCAGTTATATATGACTTATATGTTTTGTTTATTTCTTGTAAATATTACCATTAATTCTTGCGTTAATAATTATTAAATAATATAATAACAAACATTTGAAGGTTGATATCATTTCATATCTTATAATACACATCCACGCAGCAATGTGCGTACAGAGAGTATAGAATATCTTCTGATTGAATTAGATTTTAAATAATAGTTTCTATTCACAAACACTGAAAGGAAGGTATTATTTTATAGACTTAAATTTGATTGTAAATAATTTTTCTAATTATTTTAAGATGTACTACTGCTCAAGAGGCAAAATTGAAAAATTGGTAATTGGAGTCATCGGATTTTAATCTGTTTGTCGTCTTTTTTACGATGTTTGAAAATAATTTTTAAATCGTGGCAAGATGACCTAATGGTTATCGTACTTGACTAATTGTCTTTAGGTTATGGTTTCGATCTCAGCTCGAGTATTTTTTTATTTACAAGAAGTGAACTGTTTGTTTTTTAATTCGCATGCACATGTCTCAGATTCTTTTCTTTTTTACTTACATTTTTTAAAAGGAATTTAACGTTACGTTTTATACCGGGCAATGCTGGGTAGTACATCTAGCATGTCTATAAAAGTAAGAATGTGTGTGAGGAAAATTCTCAACCTATATACTCAACGAATTTTCGATTTACAGAGTGAAATTTGGTACATATGATATTCAGACATGTGGAAAATATTTTAATCGGTTTTTATCCGAAAAAAAAAAAAAAACGGCTGCTAAGGGGGCCAAAACTGAAAAATTGGTACGTGAGAATCATCAGATTTTTATCTGTTTTTCAACTATTTCATGAATGCGCATGCGTGAATCGTTCACATGACAGATTACTTCTGTTAAGAATAAGTAGGTTTGAAAACACTTTTTAAAGATCGTGTGAAGCTGGCCTATCGCACTTAATTCACTGTCTTTAAATTTGGGTTTCGATCTCTGGTCTCGAGTATTTTATTTTCTTTACTTACAAGAAGTGAACTGTTTAGAAAAAACATTATACTCGTATACGCCTGACTCAGTTTCTGTATGAAGTAAAATACTTGTAGAATATTTATGTGTATTTTATGACCGGGTAACGCCGGGCGACCTGCTATTTATGTATGGATGACAGAAATGCAGGCATAAACAGGCACCCGCACACATATAAAATGACACATATCTCTCATATTATTATTCAATTATAATTCCTCTTACAAGTATGTTTGTGGGAAATAATGAAATATCCGAAAGTCGAAAGTATTAACCATGTGCTTCTCTGTTTTTATGCTATATAAACACTTTCATTTAACTTATGCGAAAAAGAACCTTATTTCCCATTAATCTATATTAACGGTTTATTGACGACAAACCTTATTTACACATAGCTATGAGACAAATCTGAGTTAATATATTTTCCGATGGTATTAATAAAGCGAACAAAATAGATTCTGACTCTGATTTGAGTTAGTAACCATTACGCCACTTTTTATTTTTACTAAAAGTCACCGCTTATCAAGGTTCAAAAGCCACTCAAGAATAAGGGTTAATGCGAAATGGTCTGTGAGATATCACCATGATGATATGTAATGGAGGAACTTTGTTGAGATTTTCTTATTTAATAGAAAGGTTCAGCATTAATTTTTTACATTGGACTTGAAAACGACCATGTTATAGTCAACTGGAAAGCAGCTCCACAGTACTGTGTTCCACATACGAGTAGTTATAGGAATTGGAATTTTGTTCATAAAATTTCCGTTTATTTTAGGCAAAAAATTAATAGTTGACACCGGTTATAGCTTGGCTATATCTATCTTGCAGTACTCACTTATTATCTAATTTATATCGTCGTAGCTGCAGATGAAGGCTTCACAAAACTTTCAAAGCTTCTTTCAAGTCAAAATTATTTATTTTTTCTTTTTTTTAGGTTTTCGAGCGGTAAAAAACTAAAAAAGAGACGAGCTTCGTCGTCCTCCAGCAAGGAAACCGTTTTGGACCAGGTCCCTAGTACCAGTTATACGCCGATGACGTCGCCAATGGACACTCGGACTTTGCATACCCCAGTGCTCCACTCGATTCCAACACCACCACCGCCCCCTCCTCCTACACCATCGCCACCAATGCAGATACCACCTCCGGCCGTTCGCCCTGTCCCGTCGAGAACTGCTTCAAGCGGTCGACAAGCACTGCTGACAGATATCCGTAAAGGAACAAAGTTGAAAAAAACACAAACTTCCGATAAAAGCATGCCTAAAATTTAGGCGTATAAAAATTATGTTTGATATTTAATAATTTCAAAAAAACTATGAATTATATATGTATATATAACATATATATATGAATTATATATGTATATATAACATATATATTTGCGTGTGTGAGCTTGTGCGTATATATATATATATATATATATATATATATATATATATATATATATATATATATATATATGAGGGTGTTTTAGAGGCGGCGAACTTTAATTAAAATAAATCACAGAAAAATATTTTTTATTATTCTATATGTGGTTTATTATAAAAATAAATTTTGGCATTTAGAATTTAAATATAATTTCTGGCATATGGGTCTCGCGCCTTACGTGTATATGGATTTATATAAAGGTCTAATTTTCATAAACTCTGCGCATTAAATTAGATTGTATTTTTTCAATAACGCGTTAAATGCTTTCTGTCAAGTTGTCTATTGCATCTGGTTTATCAGCATAGACATGGGACATTGCATATTCTTAAATAAAATAATCTAATGGTGTTAAATCGCACGAACTCGGTGGCTAATTGTTAGTTTCGTTTCGGGAAATTATTCGTTCATCAAATTAGCACAATTTTATGCCAGTATCTTCATGGCGAATTACTAAATCAAGCCAAACTTCAAGTAACCAATAATTGCCAAATCTGCAGTTAAAGAAAATAGACTTTTCAATTTTTAAGTTTACCACCTCTGAAAGCACACACACACACACACACATATATATATATATATATATATATATATATATATATATATATATATATATATATATACATACACGTCCTGGTCCAAATCATAAGACCACTTAAGAAAGCAAGCGTTTACGCATATTATCGAATTTTTAATCAAACAAATGGCTAAAAGCAAAACCATTGCCAAAAGGGAAAATATGATGTGAAAAAATGAAATCTGCTTCATACGAAACCTTAACCCTGATCTAATAATTATTTAAAAAAAAAAAAGCATTTTCACCTGGTCAAAATGATAAGACCACTGATAATTTATTTAACAAAAGGCAATTATAAATTACTAAAAAGGGTCTCAGTATTTATTATAGCCTCCATTATTACGAATTACTTTTAAAAAATTCTCTTCGGCATGCTTGCGACTAAGTTTTTTTTATCAGTTGCGAAGGAATTTTATCCTATGTACTGAAAACTGAATCAGAAAGTTCCCTTTTGTTTTCTTTTTTTTTTACACAGTGATCACCACTTATCAAGGCCCGAAAGCCACTCAGGGATAAGGGTTATTGCAAGTACATTACGTTAGTGTGGAGATTTGATGAAGTGTTTACTTAAGGGGGCGGTTCATTAGGAATTTGTTAACGTTGGACTTGAAGACATCCAAGTTGTAGTCCGGTGGGAAGCAGGTAGAAAGAACAGAGTTCCACAGGCGTGCAGTTCTAAGAAAGAAGCTTTGTTCATGGAATCCGCGTTTTGATTTAGGCACAGATATAGAGTGGGGGAAATTTTTCACAGTGGATTCGGCTAGACGGGTGTTTTTCGTGAAAGATTGGCAAGGGGGGGGGACTAGAGATTGGAGTTCAGACGAAGACCTGCCATGGAAATAACGATAAAACAAGGATAGGCTCGTAAAGTCTCTTCTGTAGGAGAGAGGTTGCAGGGTAGAGAAAAGGGCATCCCACACTAAGCCACGAAGTCTATTTTGTACTCTGTCAAGGCAGGATAGGCTGTTTTTAGCAGCTCCTACCCAGATATGGCAACAGTATTCCATCCTTGGACGTACTTGGATTTTATATAGATAGAGAATTGCATCAGTAGTGAGATATCTTCTGGAGCGATAGAAGGATCCCACCATTTTTCCAGCGACCTTGGCAACAGACTTGATGTACGTGTTCCATTTCAGATCAGGAGTAAAGGTCAAACCCAGAAGCTTGTCAAAACGCGGGGGCTTACCCAGACGAGAGCCATCCATCCCAATTGATGCCAGATGGGGATCAGAGCGTTGATGATGTAAGGATAGGAGTTTGGTTTTGGATGCATTAAAGGTAACCAGCTACATCTTCCCCCACTGAACCACGCGCTCGAGATCTGAGGAGAGAAAATCAGAGAGAACTTTGTCATTTACAGCCTTTGATGTGTTGCCGTAGATGGTCGTGTCATCAGCATAGATGTCAACGAATGATTTAAATATGTGTTTAGAGAGGTCATTGATGTAGATCAAGAAGAGAGTTGAGCCCAGGATTGACCCCTGAGGGACTCCAGCATTTATATTGCAGGCCTCCGATTTTTGTCCATCGACCACTACTCTTATGAGCCTATCGGAGAGAAATGATTTAATGATTGAGAAAACATTTCCAGTTATACCGTAGCTGGAAATCTTGTGAAGTAGACCCTTATGCCATACCTTGTCGAAGGCCTTTGATATGTCAAGAGCAATTGCCCTAGAAAGGAAGCCTTTGTCAAGAGATTCACTAATCCTGTGGGATATAACCGTCAGCACATCTGCGGTAGATCTTGCAGAGCGGAAACCATATTGTGTGTCACTAAGTAGGTTATTCCTGCTGAGGTGGTTGACTATTTCTCTATTTAATATGGATTCCAGCAACTTACTCATAACACACAGGAGAGTTATTGGTCTGTACTGAGAGGGAGATGACTTATCACCTGAATTCTTAAATACAGGGCATACTGATGAGGTCTTCCAGGGAGTCGGAAAGCACTTCTCCTTAAGGCAGTGCTTAAATAGTTTCGTAAGTATGGGAGCAAGTTCTGGTTGAAGCTTTTTTAACACTATAATTGGGATGCCATCAGGGCCAGTTGCTTTACTGGAATCTAGGTTCTTGATTAGCTTGGCGACCTCATGCACGGATATTTGTATGTTATCTAGCTTGTTCTGTGTTATAGGAGGAAATATGGGGAGTTGATGGCCTTTGTCGCATAGGGTAGAATTAGCTGCAAAGTTCTTTGCAAATAGTTTGGCCTTGTCTGACGCTGACGAGATGACCTCTGGTCCATTGATAATGGTTGGGATGGAACGCACACTTCTGTTCAGGATCCTATTTATTTGCCAAAACTGGTGGGAACCAAGCCGCTGATCAGCTACCTTGGATTTAACAGACTGGGCATATAGCTCTCTTGCATTTTTTTTATTCCTTTATCGAATCATTTTTTTTTTTATTCCTTTATCGAATCATACTGGGTTCCATCCTTCTTCTGCCATCCATCCCCAAATATTTTCAATGAGATTGAGGTCCGGAGAACATGCTGGATGATCTAACAATTCTATATTATTTGAAGAAAAGTATTCTCGTGCTTGTCGAGAAGTGTGTATCGCAGCGTTATCTTGCTGGAAAATCCAATTTCTTCCACACAGACGTGGACCTTCAGTCCTGATAGTAGCATTTTCAAGCGTTGAAATGTACTTCACTGATGTTTGCCGGCCTTTCACCACTTGCAACTTTAGGGTCCCAGCTGACGAGAAAGCACCCCAGATCACTAAAGACCCTTCTCCACTATGCCGAGTTGAAAAAGTCTTTTTGGGCAAATTTTATCATGCCAATTGTGTTAAAATCCATCAGGACCATCTAGATTAAACTTTTTCTCATCGGAGAAAATTATATTTTCCCACTTCTCTTCATCCCAAGTCTGGTATTTGGCGGCATATTTTAGTCGGTTAGTTTTGTGCTGTTCAAGGAGATGTAGTTTCTGCAGTCGCTTTAAATGATTTAAACCCTTCATTTTCAGATGCCTTCTGATGGTTTTAGGACTACATTCTGCTGCTGTTTGGCTTTTCAATCGACTTGAGCTATACTGGAGCTTTTTTAAAAACTTCTTCTGATACGGTAATCCAGTGATGGAGTTATTATTTTTTTTTTTGGTCGACCTGGACTCTTTTTGTGCCCATATTGATCTGGATTTCTTAAAAAAAATTGTGATGACCGTTTTGCTACGATTCACTTCGTTTGCAATGGATCTATGGGAGAGTCCACCCTTATTAAGCTCAAAGATCCTTCCTCTGTCAACCTCTGATAATGGTTTCCCTTTTGCCATTTATAATTTAGTAAGATGTTTTTATCCACTAATAAGTTACTTTTAGTAACATAGAAAGCTTTTCGTATTCATTTTTTCAAAACTAGCCGATTTTATTAAAGTGGTCTTATCATGTTGACCAGGTGAAAATGTTTGTTTTTTTAAAAAATAATTATTAGATCAGGGTTAAGGTTTCGAATGAAGCAGATTTCATTTTTTTTCCATCATATTTTCCCTTTTGGCAATGGTTTCAACCATTTGTTTGATTAAACATTCGATAGTATGCGTAAACGCTTACTTTCTTAAGTGGTCTTATGATTTTGACCAGGACTATATATATATATATATATATATATATATATATATATATATATATATATATATATGTATATATATATATATATGTGTGTGTGTGTGTGTGTGTGTGTGTGTGTGTGTGTGTGTGTGACGATAAATCGGAATCGAGAATCGGAAAAATCTGAACTTTGTGGCGTATCTGAATCGGTATCGGTATCAGAATCGGAAACATTATAGCCTAATTTCCGATTCCAAACCGATTTTTTTATTTTTTATTTTTTTTTTTGGCATTAAAAAATGAAACAAGCACAAATCGTTTTTTTTTTTAATTAGAAGTTGTTCATTTATGAAATAAGACTGAGAAGGGTCACAGATTGGGTTATAAATCTCATTAACATTGATTCACAGAGTTATTTTATTTATTTATTTGTCGTTTATCGAGAGATAACTTACTTATTTCCTTTGTAAACTTTTCGCTAAATGTCTATATGCCCCCCCATCCGAGAGAGTTCACTTGATTATTAAAAGGTTTTAAATGCTCTGAACTGGGGTTTAAATTTCGTTGGCGCCAGCTGTACATTAGTGGTGTCTGTCATCAGGTTCTTCTGAAATAATTAAAGTTTTATGGCGCTTCTCTTTGGACGCAACTGAAAAATAAATATTAAAATTTTCGATTGGATAAAATGCATCAAAAAGAAAACATTCTGAAGATTTTTTAATTAAAAAGTAAATTATATCCACTTTTAAATTTTCCTCAAAAAGAAGAATGGGATTACAACATTTATTAATGCACTTAACAGGAAAAGAAAAGAAATAAACAAATATGCAACAAGTAAATGTTACCAAAGGCAAGACTCTTCTACATATCCGAATAAATTTATTTGTGTTTAAACTTCTTTTAAAGTGTGTTTTTGGTTGAAAACAAACTAAGTGTTTCTTCTTTGAGTTATAATTAAAAAATGACTACTCAATAACTCCGGTAGAAGGACCATTGAAAATTAAACAAACGCTAGTAGAAACACATTCTTTTATTATTCAATTTTCACCCCAAACAAGGCGCAGTGCCAGTTTGAAGTTGGGGCCTATTATCGGGGACATAAGTGGCAGGGATATTATAAAGGGAGATGAGCAGCACAGCATTCACATTACACTTGAAGTTTTGCATGTCAGTACACTTGGGAACACAGAATCCTGGAAGAGAGTTCCAAAATCTAGCAATTCTTGAGAAGAAACTATTATGCCAAAATACTTATAAATATCTATATGAAGAATCGTCACTTAAACGCTGATGACAAAGAGAGAAAGGAAAAATGAAACCTGAAAAGAGACAAATCAATGTAAACAACCGAACGTCATTTTGACAAACAGACAGATACACAAAGCATTTATTGTCGCTTTAACGAACGCTAATATTCAGAAACCTTTTCATAACATGTGGAGAGGGGACATGCGACTATTAAAAAGTGCAACAATAATTGGCAATAAGGAGAGCAAACGCGAGCAGTTAAAGAAATCATCTTAAAGTTAATGGAATCGTTTTTTAAGGAAAGTATAAAGATGTAGACGCAGATTACATTTTTTAGCAATCCTATATTCTTAGAATAAGTCGAATATCTTTTGTAACGGAAAACGAACAGCGTCGCATTGTTCTTGAAAGTGGTGTGTAACCATTCGAAAACGCGCATTCCAATATTCATTAATTCCGAGTAATCATATGCTAACAACGAATCAGAAGTAACTGGGTCATGACAAGAGAGAGGTCGTTATTTCGAGTCATGTGGTGGAAAGGACTAAAGTGAAATGTATGGAAAGAAAAACTGAACACGGACGGAGTTTTATCAGAAGCTGACCTAATGCAGAGGAATTTCCGGTTACCTTGAGATTAGTACGAAGGCAAAACAGTTAGTGGGTGAAAATTGTACTTCTACCGTTAAAAATATCGTAATGTGGAATGTGACACAGTTTTCGCTTCATACTATGTTAAAAGAAAGTGAACGATGACACGGCAAAAGATAATGGCGCTTAGTCTGCCTATATTGAATTTATATATAGCGTCTGTGGTTGCAAACCGATCACGTTTTTTTTTTTCGGAGGGAAAAGAAGTTGCCTTTTATTCCATGTATGAAAGAATGATATTCGAATAATCACCCGGTAAATTTTTATATTTATTGCGAAAAAAAAAAAAAAAAAAGACTTAATATCATACAAGTGTTTATTTTTGCATAAACATGCAAAAACAAAAAAAAGTCAACAAAAAAAAGACAACATCGCATAGAAACTTATTCATTTTTTCTAGAATGAAGTTTAATTATCTTCTTAGTTCTAAATTCAGAATTCTGACTTGCCTCTACTTTTTTAAACTACGACTGAATCCTAATTCTAACCCTTATTTTAACTCCAACGTGTTTTGTTTATGTAGACAACCTATCGGCTTTATCAGTTATTGTTTTTATGCGAAAGGCGACTCTTAACAAGATTAATGTATAAAGCTGCACCACCGACTTTCTTTTCTTTCTTCTTTCACTCGTGCTTTTTATAATCTAATGAGTCGCTGATTATCAAGATGCACATACAAGATAAACTCATAAGGTGGATAGGCTGACCTTCGTATAATGGTAAATACTACGAGACTATTAGCAGTCTGTATGTGCCACTCACGTGAAATAACAGCAATTCCTACCCTTTACCAGAACATCGTTCATAAAATGTGAGGACTAAACGAAAAATAGGAGAAAACTCGAGGTATGAATCCATTGCAAGTAGATCCAAGTCTCATTTTATACTTTCATTTCCTTATATCCGTTTTCTTTCATACACCCGATAGCCTCATATTCGCACACAGTCTAAAAGAACAATTTCGTCTTGTCATTTTTAGTCAGTAAACTCAGCATTTTCAGTTGTGATTTCAAAGTACTTTACTCACTGCATGTGTTAAATAACTGATATTTATAACAAAGCGATTGATAAACTTATATCATCGAAATTGATACTGATACAAACGCAATACAAATCAATAATAAATTTTATTAATGTATTATCTGGCCGTTTTGGTGGCGTAAAATTCTTTTTAAAGGACAATACGAGTCACAGAAGAAATGGGCGTCATCATACAATGTGGCACACAAAAAGTTTGCTCAGACATTGTAATTAAAAACCCAAGAAATAAGGCCTGCTCAATTATATACACAGGCGATACGATCAAACAAAACCAAAAACGACACGCGCAATTATGCAAATAATCGAATCCTGAATCGCAATAGTGATTAGAAATTATTAAAAAAACAAAAAACAAAAGACTATTTGGAAAAGATTCATGAAATGCTTAAATTCAAATGACATTTTTATTACCCTCTTCTTTATAATAAAGAACAATGTGTATTTTTGTAAATATATATCCACCTCGTCACGCACCGTCTGCCAGGAAAATGAAAATCACATAATCAGACGTTTTATGTATTTTGTCCCTCCTTTCTGCTTTTTTATACCGATTTTGACTTTTTCATTTTTTCTTCTTTTTAAACTTCCGAGTTTGAGACATATTCTTATCATTTAGATTCTTCGGACTACTGTTCTCATTTGGAGTGTTATTTTCACAATGTTTCGGTTGATGAAACCTTTGACCTTTTCAGAACTCCGAAATCTTTCTTTGAATTCAGTAGTTTTTCTGTCAAACTCGGTAATTTTTCTGTGGAACTCGGAAATCTTTCTTCGATTTTGGAGATCTTTCTATCGTACTTGGTAATCTGCACGTAATTTCGAACTGAATCCTTTATTAATCCACGAAAAGAGCATGGTCTCGTTCCTTCAGAAACGACCGGGTAGTAGTCCTAAGAAATTCGCAATTGAATTGTGAATGTTTCCTGCGCTGATGATTAGACCTTCAACTTACATAAAAGTGCGGGCGACACTTAAAAAACAATTGGGAATTGTTTAGGATTTCTATTCAGCCATTCCTGCTGGAACGAGAGTATGCTAAAACTGAGCATTAAATGAAAGGTTCTATTCGAAATTCAATTCAAAATTTCGTTCGAAATTCCGTGCAAATCACCGAGTTTGATAGAAAGATTCCAGAGTTGGACAGAAAAATTCTTGAGTTTGACAAGCTACACCTGAAGTAGATCGGTGATAACATCGACCGAAACATTGTCAAAATAACAATTATGATGAGAATAGTATTCCAAAGACTCACAATAATTAATAATTAATCCTCATCTCAAAAATTCAGAATCGTAATATCTGGGCGTATTATTTCATTTTTTATCATTCTTACTTATTTCATTTCGTGAACGACGATTTCTTTTCTTTTATTTAAAACCTTTTATGCAAACCTTTTTGGTGTTTTTAATATAAGACATCATTTTTAATGCCTAGTCGTTGCTTAGCTTAGGATAATCCAAGAAAGAAATATAAAGCAAGAACATTTTTAAAGGTCAAACAACAAAACGTTTAGCCACATCCATCTAAAGAAATATTCGAGTCCAAAATATTTGAGTCCATTATTAACCAAACTCTAGTCCATCACCTTACAGATGCTAAACTTCTGACCGACCAACAATACGGATTTAGGCAAGCCCGTTCCACGACAGACACCCTAACTGTAATCTCTGAGCGTATATATCATTCACTTGGCAAAGCAGGGGAGGGTAGAGCGGTAGCTCTAAATATATATAAGGCTTTCGACAGGGTGTGGCATGAAGGTCTTCTCAGGAAAATCAGATCATACGGTATTAGTGGAAGAATCTTTAACATAATAAAATCCTTCTTAGATAAGAGAAAAATCCAGGTTGTCATCGATGGTAGTACATCCAAACAATATGATATAAATACGGGAGTGCCCCAGGGGTCTATCCTTGGACCTCTATTATTCCTAATATTCATAAATGACCTCCCTGACAAAATTGTCTGTGAGATGGGTGTATATGCTGATGACACCACTCTCTATAACCGACCCGACAGGAAAACAAATGAACACATATCTAGAGAAATGGCAAAAACACTAGAGGATGACCTCCGATCTGTAGTGGAATGGGAGCAAAAATAGATGGTCACATTCAATGCTGCTAAGACTAAACTTGTTTCCTTCAATAATTACAAGAAACCTTCTCTACCACCAATAGCAATGGCCGAAGACTCTTTATTTGAAAGTACATCTTTTAAACTCCTCGGCCTAACGTTCACAGGAAACATGAGTTGGAACAATTCCATTAAAAGTATTGCCAGAAACGCTGCGAAAAAGGTAGGTTCTCTCTACCGTGCTAGAAAGCTACTAACGCTCGAAAGTATCTTGTACCTCTATAAGGCCACCATTCGCCGATGTATGGAGTATTGTTGTCATATTTGGGCTGGTGCATCTGCTACTAGTCTCTCACTCCTAGACAAGGTTCAAAAGAGAGTCGCCAACCTAATAGGTCCTGAACTGTCACCTAAGCTTCAGCCTCTGTCCCACCGACGTAATGTAGCATCCCTCTGCCTGTTCTACAAGTATTTCAATGGTGAATGTTCTGACGAACTGCAAGCACTTGTGCCCCCTCGACGTAAGTACACCCCACAAACACTACAAGCAGCAAAATCCCACCCTTCACAGTTGAGATCCCTAGATGTAAGAGAGCCTTCTACTCCAGTAGTTTCTTCCCCAGAACCGCTGGACTTTGGAATTCCGAGTTCCTGCTTCCCCAACTGTACTGACATGCAGAAGTTAAAGTGTAACGTGAACCGACATCTTACTGCCCAACTCTCCACATAGTACCATTGTAGCTTATCTCCCTGATAGTAGCCCCCTACAGCAAAGTGGCAATGTGCCTTGTTTGGGGTGAAATTGCAAAAAAAAAAAAAAAAGGAAAGAAAAAGTTGTATAGATAAATCTAAATGTCCCCTCAAACAGAACTATCTAAGAACCTCTGTTATATATTTAGCTTACATTAGAGCAAGAGAGGACCCTACCACTAACAAATTCTACATAGGTCAAACTAGCAATACTTTTAAGCAAAGGTATACTAACTATAAAAGTTCCTTCATGAATCCAAATTATGATAAGACACCATTTGCTGTATAGAAATGCACCTTTTGACTTGAATTTTCACAAAATTTAATATTAGCTAAATTAATAACTACACTATCTTTGCCAACAACGCTCGTGAAAATCATTCTATATACCAAACCCAATTCTTCCAATCAATTTATCCACATACTCCAAATATTTATCTATTTCCCTCAATATTAATACTTGGCATATGCATGGATGTTATATCCCCTATTAATTCTCCTTCAAACTTTTTCAGTGATATTTACTTTTAAAAGAAATATTCAACAAAACTAAGCTTATATGTATGCGTGTTGTTGTCCATGCTTTAACTCTTCTACCATAGAAATGCTATCATATTTAGTAACACTTAACTGAAACAATAGAAGAACACAATTAAAAATTAACCTAAACGTAAACTTTAATTTTGGACGTTTTGTTCTATTTGAAATCAGTAGTTTTTTCTACTATATTAAAGCGCTTTAATCATAACTTCTAAATTGCAACTGTAAGCTTTGACTAGTTTTAACCTCTAACAACCACCAAGTACACCATAAATATAAAAAGTAAAGAATATGCAGAGCATAGACTTTAAGACTCTGTAATATTTGAATCTACTCTAAATGATTATAACACATACACACACACACATATATATGTGTGTGTGTGTATATATATATATATATATATATATATATATATATATTTAGTGTTATAATGGAATAAATCCAGAGGAAATCCGGGTATGAGAGCTCAATGTGGTAAACAGAGCAATAAGATAAAAATTATAACACGGAAATTACATAATTGTCGATGCAATAATTTATTTCAACCTTATGGTATTTTCAAGCATCTAAATCAGACAATTACATTTTTGATAGTATCAAAAATGTAATTGTCTGATTTAGATGCTTGAAAATACCATAAGGTTGAAATAAATTATTGCATCGACAATTATGTAATTTCCGTGTTATAATTTTTATATTATATATTTATTTATATATATATATTTATATAAAATTGGTTGAGAGATTTCAACGAAAGAAAGATATATATTTAAATGAGAAAGGTCATCAACAATTGGTATGTCATTTGTAACACTATTTTATTATTCCGTATTTGGATTTTTATGATTCCTTTTTTATATGAAAATTCAAAACACGGAATAATAAAATAATGTTAAAAAATACATACCAATTGTTGGTGACCTTTCTCATTTATATATATATATATATATATATATATATATATATATATATATATATATATATATATATATATATATATATATATAGTCATACACATACAGTTCTGTTTCGCTCATCAGTGCGGCTAGATAGGCGACTACCTCCAGCCAGGATCGAAACCCGACCGCCCGTACGACTGTCAAGGCTTTGAACTGTTACGCTAATCAGCAGCTGCTGTGCGGGTAGTGAATTAACGCTGTCTTTACATTGTCGGAATACCTAAGCTCGATTTTTTTTACACAAAGAGCATCGCTTAATATGCCAATGGTATATCATGTATCACTTCCCAATGTGCTCAACTCAAGATAAAGAGCATTATAGTCATCCACATACAGTTCTGTTTCGCTGTATCACAGCTCATCAGTGCGGCTAGACAGGCGACTACCTCAAGCCATCCCATGAAATATTATAAGGATATATAATATTTATGTATCGGATTTCAGTGTTCACTTCAATCGTGCTCAATACGTGAGTAGAGCTAGGTAGTAATTTATAAAAATATATGTGGCGATGTGGCTACTTCCGCGTTCTTTCCCGTAGGGACTCATCGGCATAAAATTTAAATAGCAGTTAGTTGTCTCACAAAATCTAAAGTGATCATTGAAATTATTTAGATTCCATCTGGAGTCACTTGGGGCATTTATCGAGTAGTTCTATAAAGTAAAATATATTTGAATGTAAAAAACTAAATTCATTTTTATTACATTTTCTTCGTCTCATAAACAAAACTTAAATGCTTTTTTCTTTTGTTTGTTTTTTGCCTTTTTTTATTAGTCCAGTTAACTATAGGGATTAGTTACTTCTCTTTGTAGCAAAATGTGTCAAGGCTGGAGGGTGGAGAAAACTTCTCCCCCTCGAGTTGGTACTCTAGTTGAGATTAAAGATAACTGAGACCGTCGATAATTTAACCTGCTCCCACAAACCAGGAAGTAATGCTTTTCAGGATGTATCTCTTATGATCGGGACGGACCAAACCTCATTTAAAACCTCATTATCGCAGCAAGCATTCGCCGAGTGTAAGAATTTGAGGAGATTTTGCCCCTGTGTCAGGTAAGTGTATATTGAGTGTATGATCTATATACAGAAAATAATATGTAAAGTGATATCTATATACGAAAGGGGGTTATACTGAAAGAAGAAGAAGAAGAAGAAGAAGAAGAAAAACAACAACAACAACAGCAGCAGCAAACAACAATAACAACAAGAAGAAAAATAGAACGCAATGGAATTAATTCATTGAGCAAACCAGCAAAGAGGGTGCGGATAATGGAAGGAAGGTAATCTTTTAACCGGATTAAATAACAAAACAGATGTCTCAAATATCAGACATTGCCATGTTAGAGACACCAATTACTATTTTTTAAAGTAAAAGAAAAAAAAATGCGATTATTTTTATTTATATCTATTTATTTTTAACCTTTTTTTCTCTTTTTTTTTGTTGTTCTTACCTGCAAAAGATAACACACGTTTTGCGAAGAGCAAGCGAAACAAAAATAACAATAACAAAAATAACACTCGACAACAAATGGTTAAACACACACGTAATTATATATATATATATATATATATATATATATATATATATATATATATATATATATATATATATATAATAAAATAAAATAAAAATTACAATTAAATTTACCAAAATGATCCAAGATGGTAAAACTAAAGTATATTATAAATATTAAAGAATTAATATTTATAAATTAATCTCAACCAGATGTAAAAGCTTGATAGAACCAAATAGGAGATAGTAATACCTTTATTTAAATCAAGGATGTTTTGTTATTCCAAGTAAGACAAGAGTATATATATATATATATATATATATATATATATATATATATATATATATATATATATATATAGCATTAATCCGTTCTGGTGTTGGGATTGTAAGGTGGAATTGCAGAGTTTGGATATATTTAACTGATAAGTCCAAATAAAGGCGAAACTCGAATCTTAGACTTCCGTTTTATTGGCTGTCATAAGTCTGGTTAGCTGCGACGTTGTTTGAATGTAGAAATAATTATATAATTCCTCACATTCTATTACTCGCTAGGTTAGCATGTTGAATGGCATCGTCCTAGTGAGTATAACATTCCTACTTGTGAGATATCGGCTTGGATTATTGCTGGTTGGATATCCGCACCTCTTGTTCAAAACGAAGTAGATTTATTCTATTGTCGGATTTTGCCGCGGTTTGCTTGGTCTGTGGTAGTTAATAAACTTTCACGTGTGTGGCGAAGTTGCTCATGATACAGTACTCGCATCGCATACGAGAGGCTCGGATTTCGAATCCCGAGTTCGGATATGTGTAGCTGATGAGCTCAAATAAGGGTGAAACTCGAGTATATATATATATATATATATATATATATATATATATATATATATATGTATATATATATATATTCACCCCTGTATATGACGCTAAATGAAACTAACCTACACCCCCCCGATCCCTTCTAACCATTTTAACATGCCTGGTTATCTCCTAATTTGCTGTAAAGACTTAGACAGACATATGCACGGACGTGGAGTTTATATTCGAAATACCCTCTTCTTTACTAGAGAATCCAAACTAAAATCAGACGACCAGGCCTTTATGTCCCTTAGACTTAACCTGCAACATAGCGTTAACTACTTACCTTTTCTCCGCCGTTCTCCTTCGGTCCAGGACTGTACTCTAATCAACCAAGTCTCTGACAGTACAGATACAGCACTTTCCCTTGATATTAGCGCACAAGTACATGTATTTGGTGTGTTACATATCCGATAAAACGTGTGGTAAGGCAATTTATAACGTAGGGGTATGAAAGGAAACTTAATGATAAAAGCAAATATCGTTTACCTTTGTAACACGTTGCCAAAAGGGGGGATATAAGGGAATGTACGGGAAAGCAAAAACCCAAGTATTTTTCTCTTTATCGCATATGTGACACAGCAAAAAAAATAAAAATAAAACAAGTGGATAGAGATACAAGGACGAACACAATAAAAACGCGATGAAATAACGAGGTAACAGACACTTTTCCAAATGATACAAAAATAGATTTATTTAAAATAAAAAAGTTTAACGAAGCAAAAGGAAATGTATTCAAAGTTATGAAATCTGAAGTATATCTACGCGTATTGAAATGAGCGAAAGTCTTTGGAGGGGGGTAATCAAAGTCTTTGCACTTACAGGTCCCTTTGGTTTTCACTTTTTTTCTTTTTTATTTCTTTTGCTGTTCAACGACGCAGTTAATCCAAGATATTTCCTTCGGTGGGGAAAAAGTTCGAATAGCAAATTCACGTGTTCTCTTTTCTTGCTCGCACTTTATATATCTGTCTCTTTCGTGAGGGATAAAGAATCACATCGTCCACGTCAGTACATTCGCATCTCGTTCGCATGATGGGGGAAAAGCCATCGTCTCTTTCGTGAGAAAGTAAATTAATCACATTCTCTCGCATGACTGGAGAAGAGGGTCGCGTCGTCCATGTGCCGTGTATCTGTATCTCCTTTTCGCATGAGGGAAGAAGCCGACCCCCTCCTCCCACGAGGAGAGAGACCTCTTCACAGGTCGGCGTCCCAAACCGAAAAAAGCGAGTTCCGCTAGCGTCCAGTTAGAAAGGGAAAGGGGAAGCGATACCCCTTCCGGTCCCCCTTCTTCCTCTCTGCTTCACAATCCGGTCTAACAATAGACTTGACGAAATCTCTAGCCGATAAAGTCTCTGCAAGTTTTAAAGGGGAGGGTACATTAGTAGATTTTCGCTTAGTTCAAAACAACTACTGTATTAGCCTATCTTGTGGGAATCATGTTTTATTTTACATCGGCGACCAAATATAAAAAAAAACGATATATCTCGTCAGTCTAACATTAAGTATTTAAAATTTGATTTAAATACATAATCCATTTAAAGATTAGGTCACAGGTGACTTTAATGTCCACCACAGTAATTGACTTGGATTCTCTACTTACACAGAGGCAGCTACTAGCATAACGCATAGCTTCTCTACATCTCATTACCTATCACAGACACGTTTCCGACACGTTTCCCAAACCAGCAAGATCTAGAAGTGAGGCTTGTTTACGTAAATATCCCCGACAAGCCCAATAAGCAGCAAAATCCCACCACTACACGGTAGAGATCCTTAGATGTAAGAAGCCTTCTATTCTAACAGTTCCTTCTTTAGAACTGCTAGACTCTGGAATTTCCTACCGCTTTCCTGCTTCCCCAACTATACTAACATGCATAAGTTCAAGTGTAATGTGAACAGACATCTTGCTGCTCAATTCCCCTCATAGTATCCCTGAAACTTATTTCTCTGATAGTAGCCCCTACATCAAAGTAGCACTGTTTTGTTTGGGGTGAAAATCTAAAAAAAAAACATTCTCCGCAGCTTTTGACTTTTTAGTCCTGTCTGTAAGCACATGTCTCCTTATTTTCACTCGGTCAGCCTCAATCTGGATTTTACCTTCAATATCTTTGACTTCGACTTATATACAACTAAGAATTATTCCTGCAAGTAACTACATCTTTACTTGGATCGTTTATTTTCTTTTTGCATACGCGAACGAAACACAGGAACCCATTCATCATCTATCAAGGAAAACATATTTTCACTCTGGGCTTGATAAATGCGGAAACATAAAACCACACCCTGGATTTAATGGCCGTTCCAAATCTTTTTTTCTTCTTGCAGAGAGACGTAATGTCTTTTCACTATATTTTTGTCCAAAAATCGCAATATTTCTACAACCAACAGTAATTCGCTTCTTTGAATCGCTTTCTAAATTGGGCGAAGACAAGTGTTCATCAAAAGGGTTATATTTATTTAATTTATTTAATTGTTATGATTAAAAAAAATTCGTTACTTTGCATTCGACAAGTACCTGATTAAAGGCTTGGCATTACACCCAAGGCCTTAAAGAATTTTCTCCTACTTGATATTTTCTCGTTTATCGAACTTTCATTTTATTTTATATTTTTTCTATCTTTTAATTTCTTTTATTTATTTTTACTTTTTTTCTTTCTCTCACTTAGCTCTTTATATTCTTATATTTTTGTATTTTTTTTCAGATATCGACTTTATTCTCCTATTTTTTTTTCATTAAATATTACTATCGTCGATTTGAATTACTTTTATATCTTCCGGCGATTACCTAGGCTTCCATCCCGTTACTTATCGTGTCTGCAATTTCTTTTTATAACTCAATAAGCGCCCACAAATAAGTTAACACGCTATTATATTATGCAGGTACGTTTTAAAGTAAAGTCCATTGCCTACGTAAACATTTAATTGTTATGTATTTGTTTCTTTTTTACCAATTATACTTTCTGTGGAGTATTTTATTTAATTTTCTTTTCCGCGCTCATTATCGACTTTGTTCTTTCTTTTCCTTTTTTTCTTTTTACATTAGCTCCACCTCAACAATTGTCTTGAAAATGACAACTTTTACAAATTTTCAACTATGCTGAATAAGAAAATCTCATTTAAATTTGATAGAGACAAGTAGTTGTCGAGATATAAAGACCTGTATTATGCATTAATTCACTGGCCGCCAGGTTTGTACGCACACGCGATAAACAAATCTACTTCTCTCCGACAGACACTGCCACCTTCATTTTTTTAAAATAGTCTTTGACAATGACTATGATGATTAAATTTGAGGCAAATATTTTTACAACCTTCCTCAAAAAATAGTTTGTCTATTCAGAAAGCCATTATTACCATGGGGAGGGTGGGGTTTCTATTCCGAAAGTCGTCCTTAACATGATGAGGTCGGGTGTTGGTCACCAAGAACAACTGTAGTTTAATTTTTTACGAGGGGTGGGATCATGCCTCCACCGGGCAACGCCGGTTAATGGGTTCTGCTAGTTACTTTATAATTCTTATGTTGTTACAACTATCCACCCCATACCCCTTGGTATTTTTTCATCTTATTCTACTATCTGTTCAAGTTATTTAATGCAATATCCAGTGATTTTGAAAAAAAATAATTTGAATAGAATATATTTGTTGTTTTCAAGTCAGTTTCTATTCAACCCATAGTTGGGACCCTTACAGATACTACCACTCCGAGTCAGAGTGGACCTGGGAGCAATGGCAATTAAAGATTGGCTCCACACTCCCCAAAGCCCGCAAGATGGGGCCTCACCACTGGATATAGTTTAAGATCATATCCAGGACCCTATTATGACAGATATGCTATATACCTAACTACATAATACAATACAAACTATACTCCTCCTATATCACAGAGATCAATATAGTTCCCTAATCAGCCTCAATAATTTATTTCGCTCCTAATGTAATTATCGCTAGACGTCGCATACTTATGTTACCTAGCATGTTCTTTACTCTTCTGATGAGAAGCAATAGGCTTCGAAATGCCATGGTATAACGAGATTTCACTTACCCAACAACCCTAATTGATGTATACCCTTATTGAATAAATGAATAAATCTCTATATATCAGAATACAGTTTGTATACCTTCATTTTCTTTCTTCACTGGCTTATATATATATATATATATATATATATATATATATATATATATATATATATATATATATATATAATTTACTATAAGAATTATTAAATACCTACAGACACTAGTGTTTCATCCTTTCGGGAATCACCAGTGCCAGTTGTCACGATTAACGCTAGTCGAGAGACTCGAACCCCGGCAACAGAAGGCATGTCTGGTTTCATAAGCAAGGACCCAAACCACTAGGCTACCGCGAACCGCGAGAAATACAACTTGAAATTAAACATTTATTCTTATTAAATGCTTTTAGCGTCAGTCAGAGTGATCTTATCATTATATGACGATCTGCGCGTATTAGCTAAGTTGACCGCCTTTCAACAGAAAAGATTTATAAAAGTAATTCCGGCTTCAAACGATTGTTTTTTGAATAAATGAATCATAAATCAATTATTTCCGCCAATTTTCAGTAAATTATGGTTATACTCGTTTCTTTTTCTTATTTTCGATCGGTAACGGAAACGCCGGCAACGTACGACGACGGAAGAGAACAAAATGTCTATATTGATTAATACTAAGGCTTGAACCTTCAGCAGAGTGTCGCTAAGAATTGAATCTATATGGGTTGCATATATGTTTCGATTTGTATGTGAATACTACTTTTGTTTATAATTTACTATGTTAATTTTATTTTAGAAGAAACAAAAAAAAAGATTAAAATATCAACTAAATTATGAATCAAGGAATAATAAAATATATATAATGATACAGATCAAAAAAAGCAAATGACATACATGTAAACTTTCGTTTTTCTCTGCTTGATGTCTCTAACATGTTAAAGTCCGATATACTCGTATATCAGATAAGAACAGAGAAAGAGAAGTCGAGAAAGATTTGAACTATCAGACTTTGACATTATAGCGACATCAAGTACTATTTTTGAAATTAAAAAAATCACAATACATTTTTTGTGCTTTATATATTAATATCTATGAATAAATTTTATTCATTAGAAAGAAAAGGAGATAGATTAAGAAAGTGATTTACTCACGATAAGAACATGACGTCACTGATCATACAAGAAAAAAGAATAAAGTGATGTCAAGTACTCGTTTTTTTTATCTGGTCACTAAGCGGACGCTTCTCTTTGTTAAACAGTAAGGATATGTCCGCTAGCACTTATTTGATGATGTAACTTTTCAGTGAAAACATTCAGGTAAATGGCCTTTGGGACCATTGCTTTTTGTGAGAACACAGGCTAGAAGAAATGACATCACACTAAATAGTATAGAATCGAAAACCATTAGCTTGAAGCTTTTTTTTTTTACTCTTATTCACCTCAGACAAGGCACAGTACTGTTGAATAAATAACATTGTTAAAAGTTTATTAGTTATTGTCGATCTATCTGTCCATCTATTTATTTATCTATCTATTCAATGATATTCTTAAAATAGTTTATATTGGGAGTTATTTATTGTTTATAGAATAAAACATGGGGTTGTAGCTGAGATATTTATATAAATTAGCTAGGTTAAATATAAACAAAAAAACCTTGAACAGGCGTAAGTGACAAGGAAGTCACGTTAAGGAGACGTGTCTTTTAATTGGTTACGTCACCAGAACTGAGGTCAAGAGGTCGGGAAGTTTAGAGTCGAGAGTTGGAATTTGATCACGAGAGTGAACAGACGGGAGAGTCGAGAATTAGTCACAAGAGTGAATAGACGGCTAGGAAGCGTGGCTGGGTAGAACAAACACGTAGTCAAGAAAAGCAGGCTCTTTGTGAAGACTATTTGAGACAACTGAAATAAATATATATTTAAAAAATATAAAGTGTCGTTCTGTGGTTTCACAGAATAAAAAAGAAAAGAGGTCTCAATTGGTTATGGTGTGGTCGTTTCATGTTTAACCACGGAGCTCAGCACTGAAGAAGAACTCAAAGAAGAAAGAAAGGAATGAAGCTTATATTATTCTTTTTATATATGAACTGTACTATATGCCCGTGTGATAACTTTCTGATACAACATGACTCAGTTTATACGTCGATATCTCTAACTCTGACTAAAAAACATACATATACAATTGATACGTTTATATCGAATCCAGTTATAAGAACAATATCTCCCTCCACTTCACTATGTAACATGACTGTTTTATAATATCTCCCACCTCGCTATATAACAATACCACTTGGACGTAAGAAGGCCCTATTTGGGACCAAATCTACAGAGATACTTCTATGTAGGGAGTTGTGTGGCGCGATGTCTTTTCACATTATCCTTGAACTTCTGCATATCAGTACAGTCAAGGAAGCAGGAGAACAAGACGGAATTCCAAAGTCTAGCAGTTTTAGAGAAGAAATTATTAAAATAGAAGACTTTCCGACATCTAGAGATCTTTACATTTAAGGGGTGATTTTGCTGCTTGTCGGGTTAGTCGGGGTATTTATCTCGAGGGGAAACAAGTGTTACGAGTTCGTCAAAGCACAATTCATTAAAATACTTGTAAAATAGGTACATGGATGTAACATTATCGCGATCAAAAGGGGTTTGGAATTTGGTTCATACCGTGGGACCTATTAGATTGGAGACTTTTTGGAGAGTCCAGAGGGAGAGATTAATCGTAGATGCACAAGCTTAGAAACAATACTCCATACATGGACAAGTGCTGGCTTTGTAGAGATATATGATACTCTCTGGTGTGAGTAATTTTCGAGCACAGTAGAGGGAGCCCAACCTTCTTTGCAGCAATCTTTGCAATGTCTTCAATTTATTTTTTCCCAATTCATGATGCCTGTGAATTTTAAGCTGATCAGTTTGAACGATAAGAAATGACTTAAGAATAAATTGCAATTGAAAGAGCCAGGAAACAGAAATCGGTAGCCTCTTCCTCGCCACTAGCAGAGAAGATATGCATAAACATGGTCCTTCTCCAAATTCGTAATATATTTCTTTTCTTTCTGTTGTGGTGTTAACTATTATTCCAGAACAAGAATGCACTCCCATGGAGAGATAACGATCATGGGATGATGAGACATGAAGTATCCTTATTCTTGAAGAACCACTTTAATTGAGCGTTAAAGACACGATGTATGATTATATTGTGCTGTTATAGTGTATTTATTTGCATTCAATGACAAACAAATATCTTATTTTATTGTGACATACGAATTATTTCATCTACCCTGACGGAGAAGAAATGCAACACATTGTGCTCCCTTTATCTGTTTTGGCTAAACCCGGACACAGGTTAGCGAAGATAGATAATCAGTTTATTTTTGTAATACTAAGTTCAAGTGATTATGTAACCGTGCACAGAGAGTAGTCATATAGTAGTGTTAAATTGGTGAATATCCGGGTCGGGTGTACCGGAAATATTACTTGCTGGGAGGATGAACGTACTTAACAAAGAACACAACTGAAAGTAAATACACGGTCGATTGTCAGAACTCAAATCATTACGGATGCATTCAGAATCACCGGCAAAGGTTTATGCTAATCAAAACGCTAAATCAACACCTTAGGAGAATGTCTATATTGACAGCGAAAACAAAATCCCAGAATAGGTGTTTACAAATGAATGTGTGGATGTTACAAATTATTATATAAACAAATACGAAATCGTGTCGATAGGCGATGCTCGACCGTGTCCAAGAAAACGTTTTTCGTGAATTTGTCTGCGTGAATCTTCCTTTCTCACTTCCCCGCACTCGTTCACCGCCACCGACAATAAGTTTATAATTATATTTTTATGTATCAGTATTTGTTGTTTTTTACAGCAGAAAACAATAAAATGAGTATCCAAACAATAATGGTCTATATTTGAAATGAATGGCTCTCGTCTTGGGGTGGCCTCATGTTTTGACAAGCTTCTGTGCTTGACCTTTACTCTTAAATGGAATACATACATTAGATCCGTTGCCAAGGCTGCTGGAAAAATAGTGGGATCCTTCCATCGATCCAGTAGATATTTCACTGCTGATGCTATTCTCTATCTATATAAGAGCCAGGTACATCCAAGGATGGAGTACTGTTGCCACATTTGGACAGAAGCTGCTAGAAAGGGCTTATCCTGCCTTGATAAAGTTCAAAATAGACTTCGTAGCCTCGGAGGGGGCTGTCCTTTTCTCTTCCCTGCAACCTCTTTCTCACGGAAGAGATGTTGCGAGTTTGTCTCTACTTTATCCTTATTTTCATGGCAAGTGCTCGACTGAGCTCTAATCTATGGTCCACCCTCGCCAAACTTTCGCAGGAAACATCCGTCTAGCAGAAAACACTATCACTAATTTCCCCCACTCTTTATCTGTGCCTAAACCTAAACGTAGATTCCATGAGCAAAGCTTTCTTAAAACTGCACGCCTATGGAATCGTCTTCCGTTTTCCTGCTTTCCAGCTGACTACAATATGGTTGTCTACAAGTCTAACGTAAACAAGTTTCTGATGAGCCGTTCCATATAAGTTAACAAATTTACCGAATTTCCATTAATAACGATTAATATATTGTCCAATTTCTACTGTACACTCTTTAACTCTTATCCTCGAGTGGCCTCTTGGCCTTGATAAGTGGTGATTCCTATGTAAAATAATAGCCCAAATCAATTAAAAACTAGTCCATTCTGTAATCCTGGGTATATAGCTCAAACAAGATGAATGATACACATCTACATAAATATATGCAATGTGAAATCTAGCTAGTATAGAATATACACGATGGTCGCCTCTCTGAAAATATACCAAGACCCACGCTGATATTATAAATGAATGTTATTATGGCGAATGAAAAAAAATGGAAATAAGTAATTGTTGGGAATAAAAATGTTACCATTTAACAAACACTAAATTTATAAAAAGAGCGTTGGGAATGAAAGAGATAAAAACAAATTTATTTTTATTAAAAAAAAAATATATGCAAGGATCTGAGGATACTTTGAGCGAATAAAAGTTTGTTTAAAATGTTGCAAGTTTTCTGGGATTTTTTTTTACACGTTCGTAGTGAAGTTAAAGATGACTGTTAAAATATGTGTTTATTCAATATTTACTTTTGTGTATGAGATTCTGTTTATTTTGGGGTGATTAGGTTGTAATTGCGGAGAGAAAAAAAGTGTGTAGTCGTACTTTAAGAAACACAAAGCTTGGAGTGCAACAACGGTTTTTGTAGTGGATTGATTCTTGTTGTTATTACTTTTGTTAGTGTGATTTTCATGTAGTCGAGATGTATGTGTGTGTTGGCTATAATTTTCATCTTTCGTTGTTGATTTTCTTGTTTTAATTATAAATGTGTATTTCACAACGACTCGTTCATCGTTTTCAATAATTAGAATTCAATTATTTAGTTAAAATGTCGAGTTAACACATTTATGTTATGAAATGCTTATTTTATTGTATTTCCACTTTAATGTACGGGACTACTATCTGGGACATAATTGCAGGGACATTCTGTAAGAATTTAGTTTGAATTTCTGCATGTCAGTACAGTCGGGGAAAGAGGAACCCGGAAGTGAATTTAAAAGTCTGGCAGTTCTGGGGAACGTGGTCATCAGTATATATATATATATATATATATATATATATATATATATATATATATATATATATATATATATATATATTGATATATATATTGATATGTAGTTTGCTTGGAGCATTGTGTGGGATAGGTGTGTAAAAGAGATTTAGAAGGATGTCACAGTGCGAGCAATGAATTATAGTCGCTGTTGGTAAGAGGAGACGAGAACAAGTGGCGATTTACAAATCAATAAGTACATATATATATATATATATATATATATATATATATATATATATATATATATATATATATATATTATATATATTTATTCAGTTGTATGGTAAAATGTCTTACTTGTAACTTGTAAGCCTATGAGACGTATTCCATTATTAATTTCGGAAAAATTTTCCCTTTTCAAATGGTGTGCGTAACAGGTCGATTCAAAGCATGCTGAATGAAGGACCGGAAGTTGTGTAGCTATGTGAGGCCTCGGGGCAAATGTGAGTAGGGGATTTATGTATGGTATGATATATATATATATATATATATATATATATATATATATATATATATATATATATATATATATATATATACAAGCAAAACTATATATTATGTTTCGCTAATAAATCTAAGAACATACCTGACTGTGCGAATGACTACTATGTTGACATTTAACAGAATCTAATTGTGATCGAATCTATTGTGGTTATTCACACATCAATTTGACTGGGGAAAGGTATGAACTCGCTATTTCTTTTCAGCATTTGACAGAGCCGAATCTATATCTGTGGTGGTATCAATCACGACCCCCGCAAAGGTAAGCCAAAGTAATGAATAGCCTTTTATCTTTTCTTATTCCGCCATCATTGTGTTAACAAGCAATTCAGGTTCAAACATGTCGTAGGGGTCACGAGATCGGCATTGTCGGCTCCCCAGCAAATTATTCTTTTATTCAACTGTCATTATTACACGACTTACTGTCTGATCATCTAGCTACAACATATTTCATCGCGTTTATTTATCTATTCAACCATTTCGTCTGAAAAAAAATAAAACATGGTCAAAACTTTTAATTAAACATACAAGGAGCGTTCCAAAAGTAATGCTTCCTATTTTTTTATTCCGTTCGAATTGACCAAAAGAGATTTCAACTTGCATTGGTATGATATTTATCATAACTTATGCGTTCACGATCTAAAAGTTTAATTTCTCCGTTGCACGTATTCACTGAGTCAGACTCTTAAAAATCAACCTCTGTCATGGACGTGCGTCAGAAGCAGAGATGCGTAATTGAATTTCTAGCAAAATTGAAAATGATGATGTACTATGTAGAAGAAACACTCCTGAAGCACAAAAAGGTTGCTTGTTTTAATGGTACGACTCCCATCTTTGTAGCTTTTCAACTTTTTGAGTGAAAAATAGGAGGCTTTACTTTTTGAACGGCCCCCGTAAATTTCAATAATTACACTCAGTATCTGATAAATACAAGTTTATATACAAAGGATCTCTACTTGCGTTGCAGAAATAGCTAAATGATATCAGAGACTCTAATTTCCAGCGCCATACTAGTGGCATTCATCGTAAGCGGGTTGAACCGACTTCCCCCGAAGGAGGAAGTGTTTAGGGAATACTATATTCAGAAGCGATCCCCAGTCTATCCATGTCAGGGGAAGTGACAACAAAAAATAAAAAATAATATTCAGTTGACTAAAATGTTCTCTCAGAATTTTAAATTATAATATATTAAATGATGTATTTTCAAATAAGACTTCGTTATAATACCTTTATTTTATATTGTTTGAAAGAACACTTTTCATTCTATCTAATCGTTTAAATTACAATCGGTTCCAAACAATTATGTCTTCTTTTTGGAACACTGAATACAAGATGGAAAAAAGCAAATTCGCACAAATTTCTTATTTCAATTCAACAGCTTATGATATCAACGAAGAGTTTGGCCCAGGAATCACTACTTAACGCACAGCAAAATGGTGGTTTAAGAAATTTCGTGGCGGCGACGAGAATCTTGGAGATAGTGAGCGTAGTGGTCGGCCATTGGATGTTGACAACGATCAATTAAGAGCCTTAGTCGAAGCCAATCCACGTGCAACTGTTCGAGAATTAGCTATTGAATTAGACGACCATTTCCAACAACTTGAGAGAGATTGGAAAGACCAATAAAAAAGATAACTAGGCGCCTCAACTACAACTTTTAGGCAACAGGAACGACCCGTTTCTCGACTAAGTTGTAACAACTGGTGACGCGCAGATCAGTGGTTAGAGGCCGAAGAAACTCCACGACACTTCCCGGAACCAGAGTTGCACCAAAAGAATGGTATGCTGACTGCTTGTTGGTCTACGACCGGTCTCATCCATGACAGTTTGTTTTAAATGCAAGCGAAACCATTAAGGCGGTCAACAAATGGATGAAATGCACAAGAAACTCCGTTAACAACACCCAGCATTAGTCGACAGAAAAGGCCCAATTCTCCCCCACAACAATGCCTGACTGCACGTTGGTAAACTGACCCTGCAGAAGTTGAACGAATTGGATTACGAAACTTTGCCTCATCCGCCATGCTCTTCAGACCTTTTACCTACCAATTACTACTTTTCCAAGCATCTTGACAACTTTCTAAGTGAGAAATGTTTAAAAAAACTAAACGATATCAAAAACGCCTTCAGCGACTTCATCGCCACTAGAACGAAATATCTTTACGTTACTGACATAAATACACTTATACTGAGTTGGCAAAATTTGGATAATTTTGATGGTGGTTATTTCGATCAATAAATTTTTGTTTGAGCCGAGATATGTTCATCTGAATTTATAAGTTAAAGAACTTCCTTGTCAATCTTGATATATAATACAACGCCTGGCATTAGTCAATGGCCACACATCTGGTATTGACTAGGTTCAACGTTGCTTAACTTTGGTAATCTAACTAGAACTGGTTTTTCAACGTTATTATTTTGTGTATATTGATTGATCATGATGATATTAGAAATATACTTATGTAACAGTTTGCATTAGACAGCAATGATCAGGTAAGACTCTATTAGCATCTATTCTAGTGACGAATCAAGAAATAAAATAGGAATGGTAGCATCCATCTTTTAATTAATAAACCGACTGAAGAAACTGAAGAGAATATGATTAAAATGACAAGTGCATTGATTTTTTTTGTTCTTGCTACGACTGAGAATACAACAGTAAAGACACCCCAACACCCCATAAGATTACAAAGTCCCGAATGAGAATACGGCAGTTCCTATGTTGATACGGACAAGTAAAGGTTTCTGTTGGTTATATAAACACGTATTTAATCAAAACTATTAACATATTTAATACAATCTTCAATTAAAATCGTTAGTTTCATGAAAAAAATAGCACAAGGTTGTTTTAACTAATATTATCTCTGTATTTATAAAATAATGACTATTTTTCCCTCTAAAGACATTATAAAAAACACAAACGTCATGTTTACATTCAATATGGTCACACTACCTGTTAATACCTAATGTTTACCGGTTAATTTTTATCGATTCAATTCAATATACTAAATTACTAAAATAATGTCGAGAAGAATCACACTCCCAAACAAGTTATACTTAACAGGTGGTAGCAAGATACTTGCTCACTCATTGTGATGACCCTCATCCTATGTTTACACCGTTACGAAACATTTCATAGGATTCAATTATTACAAGCGTCTGTGATTATTTCATTCTATCATTTAGTTTTGATAACGATCATATAACGATCAATAACTATGTAAATGATGAACGCCCTCTTTCCTTTCGTTCGTATTAACTTCCAGCACTTTAATTGGCTGCTAAGATTCGTTTCCCGGTTTGAGAGATTGTATTTTCGAATACTTTCAGGATGATTTTTTACTAAAATTCAATATGGCTCCCCTCCTTACTCGCTTCGACATGAAACAAATTTCCCTGCTTTCCTATTAGCCATTTCGGTATGTAGTGGGTTCAACAAGATTGATTAATCGCATGATCCTTGCCGATATCATTTCTGTGTGACGTTTACCTGACTGTTTAAGAAAATTCTTTATTTATTGTGTTTTGCACCAGTTATATTTTACAACTGGTAAACATTAATCAGAAGTGACTTTTCCAGAGCATTCATCGTAAAGTATAAACAATAGCTGACGTATGCGACACAGACAAAACTTGATTTTAGCTTATTTTTCTATAAAAAATTATTTATTTTTGAGATTTTATTCTTCACCATCAAACTGATTGTCGTATATATTATTGAGAAACGTTTTATTTCCTTCACATAAAATTAATAATTCCTTCCATTTTCATACAAATCCATGATAAACGCCAAAAGAATTGATTGCTTATTTCAACTTTCTAAGATATTAACATTTCAATTATAAATATACTTTGTATATTTGTAATATAGATTTTACGAAACCTACATTTTTCACTTTATATTTTTATTTTATATATGAATTCATCTAATTGTGGATCACTATCGAAAACTCCATGAAATTCCAATCATTAGTTGATTTTTACAATTTTTACTAACAACACATGTAGATATGCAGCTTACAAATGGCTATGTCATAGGAATGTTGCTTTTAAAGCGTCGATAATGTAAACACGATATTATTTTCTCACTTCATTATTTTCGTACACTGAAAAAATATGAGGGCCACTGAATTCGCTCAAATTAATTATTACTTCAGCAATTTACCTTCGGCAAGTTAAAATACTTGTTTACAACTAACTTATAATTACTTCAATCTAGGAAGAATTCTCAAACAGGGAAAGGTTGAATATAATGAAAAAAAACAAATACTTTCAGTATTTAAAAATACTTATTTCGGACAAATTTATCGTTAACTCAGTATAAGTGGAATTCTCAATGAAAGATTAGAGATAACTAAAATCTAATAGTTTCCGCATTTTAAACTACTATTTATAAGAGTTACTTTTTTTCTGGAAACAAGGAGGCGTTTACGGTCCTTTAACAGAAAACTCAGAGACTAACCGTTTTATTTATCATCATCTTGGAGAAAAAGTAATACGAGACAAATATAGTACATACATTTTTAGCCCAAATCTCTGAAATAAAACACATAATTTATTTCAAACGCTTCCAGCTTACATGTACATGTAAACACAAAAGTTGTTCTTGATGCATATCCCGATATTTATCAAAATTATCGCAGTCTAGAAGGATTTATTGCTCATTGGAAATACTTCAGAAATAATGGTTTTAACATTTTCAAAATTTTTTTGTAAACTTCGTAATCGTTCTTTTGTGCTTATAGTATTATAAGAAATTCTTATTTTTATACGGTAAATTTGATTTTGGAGAGAATTAGAGCCACCTCGGCAGAGCATTTTTTTAATAGCACAGCCGGGATGAGATCTGGTCCACATGCTTTTGAGGTGTCTAGGTTTTTTATAATAGCATGTACCTGAGAAGGGGTGATTTTCAAATCGTCTAGTGTGGTGTCTGTTCACAGAGGAAAATCAGGGAGGGAGTGGTGTACCGAGTTCAGTGTGGAGTTTGAGGCAAACCGACTGGCAAGCAGATTAGCCTTGTCAGTTGCCGTGGAAACAACCTCATGATTGTTTGATAGTGGGGGAATAGTTGACTTTCCATTATTTACTATGCTGTTGTAGATTTTCCAAAAGTCACGAGTTCCTAATTTCTGTGCTTTGATGCGCTTTTTGGTGGTTTCAGAGTAATCTGTTTTAGCTGTCTCTATCACTCTCTTACAATTATTTCTAGCTTCTATATACTTCTGTTTATTTGAGCTGGACTTATGTCGGTTGAATCTGCGGAACGCATGCTGCCTTTGAAAAATGGCAGCTGCACAAGCAGAAGTAAACCATTGGGGAGAGTGGGGCTTGCTATAGAATTTCTGTGCGGGAACATGTGCTTCAATTGCAGTTTTGAACCATTCAGTGGTCTCATTTGCACACTGTTCCGCTGCAAGAGTAAATATATTTTGCCATGGGGCATCTCTGATGATGCCGAGGTGGCTCCAATTCTCTCCAAACTTTACAATCTTGCTTTCCCGACTGCTGGAAAACCGCTTCTGTGGTACCAGTCTTCAAGAATTCTGGTGAAAGAACTGGCCCACTAAATTATCGCCCCATTAGCTCCTCCCTCTTTTTGCCAAAATATTTGAGTCCTTAGTTAATCAAGCTCTAGTCCAGCACCTAACAACTTCTAAACTCCTGACTGACAAACAATATAGATTCAGGCAAGCCCGTTCAACAGCAGATATCTTAACCGTAGTTTCTGAACGTATATACCGTTCATTGGACAAAACAGGGGAGGGTAGAGCGGTAGCCCTTGATATATCTAAGGCTTTTGACAGGGTATGGCACGATGGTCTTCTAAGGAAAATTAGATCATATGGAATTACTGGAAGAATTCATAATGCAATTAAATCCTTCTTAAGTAAGAGAAAAATCCAAGTTGTCCTCGACGGTCGTACATCTAAACAATATGACATAAATACGGGAGTACCTCAGGGGTCTAGCCTTGGACCTCTATTATTCCTGATATTCATAAATGACCTCCCTGATAAAATTGTTTCGGAGATGGATATATTTGCCGATGACACCACTCTCTATAACAGATATGAGGGGAAAACAAATGAACACATATCCAAGGAAATGGCAGAAACACTAGAGGATGACCTCTAATCTGTAGTGGAATGGGGACAAAAATGGATGGTCACATTCAATGCTGCAAAGACTAAGCTGGTTTCTTTCAATAACTACAAGAAACCTTCTCTACCACCAATAGCAATGGCCAAAAACACATTACTTGAAGGTACATCTTTTAAACTCCTCGGCCTAACGTTTACAGGGAATATAAACTGGAATAGATACATTGAGAGCATTGCCAAGGCTGCTGCAAGGAAGGTTGGCTCCCTCTACCGTGCTAGAAAACTACTTACGCCTGACAGTATCCTGTACCTCTATAAGGCCACCATTCTCCCATGTATGGAGTACTGTTGTCACATCTGTGCTGGGGCATCTGCTGCCTGCTTGGCTGTCGCTCCTTGACAGGGTTCAAAAGAGAGTCGCCAACCTGATAGATCCTGAACTGTCATCTAGGCTTCAGCCTCTGTCCCATCCACGAGATGTTGAATCCCTCTGCCTGTTCTATAAATACTTTAATGTTGAATGCTCTGACGAACGGCAAACACTTGTACCTCCCCGACGTAACTACCCCCGAAAAACCCGACAAGCTACTAAGTCCCACCGCTTTACAGTAGAGATCCCTAGGTGCAAGAAAGCCTTTTACTCCAATAGTTTCTTCCCCAAAACTGCAAGTCTTTGGAACTCCCTTCCGGGATTTTGCATTCCCAACTGTACTGATATGCAGAAGTTCAAGTGTAATGTGAACAAACATCTTTCTACTCATCTCCCTTCATAATGGGGTCTGCTAATTAAGTCCCTGATAGTAGCCCCCTACTTCAAAGTGGCACTTGCTTTGTTTGGGATGAAAATTGAATAAAAAAAAAAATTTGATTTTATATTCTTAATTTACCTAGTACTTCATAAAACAAAATTACAATTTCCCTAATTTACAAAACTAACAGGAAATACATTTTATTTGCTAGTGTTCTTAAGTAACATGCATAAATTATATTAAATGCATTCAACTCATTTATATGTTTACATTAGGAAAACCTCGTTTTTCTGGCAGAAATAATATCTGTGTCCCTATGTTTTAGAATTTCAATTTTCTTGCAGACAAAATTTACATCTGTCATTAAAATGTGTGGCTTGTCGGCTATGAAAATAAACACCGACCATAACTTCCTGTATGAATTCCTCTATATTTTAATTTTAAAAATTATGTTTTGTTCCTCTTTAAAGAAAATGGTTTCTGAAAAGTAAATTAAACAAGGATGTACACTGCTGTCTCGATGGGCGAGGAGACGATGTTCATTTTATTTAGGCGTTTCAGTTTCTTCTTTAACGCTGGTCCATCTTCCTTATCCTCCCTCTCTCAGTATCATGTTACTCTCTTTTTCTCTCTCGTATAAAACTCCCTCGCTGACAACCGGCACAAGACTGACATTGACTGTAATAATTCTCAATGCGAGAATGTGGCATTTCACTTTACAAGTAGCGATGACCGACACCCATTTCCATCTCCCCACCCAACCCCTTCTTACAGTCGAAATAACAAGTAGCCAAATCTAACGAATTCGTGCCAAAGAATAGCTGAAAACATTAAAAAGTTATATATCTTTTACCGAACTTTGTATCTGTCCGTCTGAACCCGGAACGATTATCTTTCAATGCTCAATTCAGATGAGAAAGTGATGTTGTATCTGTTTTGTCATCAGAATATCACCCTCCTATGCATTACCTTTATTTTAGAGCAGTTTAATACATATGTTCGTTGGTCATGAGATCATCGTTCTAGTCATGAACTCCTCCATTTAAAGGAGTAGTGTAGTATTTGTGTATTGTCATGAGATCATCCTGTCATGCATTAGATCCTTCCTATGGCTAGCGTAATATATTATTGTTCGTCATACATACCAGCAAAAATATGCGGCAGGAGTGAGTGAATATTTCTGCTGGTAAAAATTATGTTAAAAATGGAAAACGAAAATAAAGCATTCAAATTCAACCTTCGAGTTTAATATAAGTTCAGGCACGTGATTATTTGCTCCTTGTTTTTTTTCTAGTAGTATGTTATCGAAATTCTTCTTTTCGTTTAACATCTGACAACTGAGGCTAATGATGTTTAGTCTGAAGAATGCTGTAGCCGAAACATGCATCACATATGCAGCCAAATTAGTTCATATAAAAATGATTATCTCTCTACCGCTCTTTTATATATATATATATATATATATATATATATATATATATATATATATATATATATATATATATATATATAAAAACTGCGTCAATCGCTTTATTGCAGATTAGTAAAATATCAATATTTCACTAAGTATACGACACAAAAAAAAGTGAAAATTATATCGTCAAACGACTGCTTTAAGGTTAGTTATTTCCCAAATTTTTATTCAAATTCATGCGATATTCACGAAGTTATGATATTTCATTCTTTATCGTGGAATTTTCACTGTCTATCGCCTTATTACAGGTCTCTTAAAATGTTGTTTTAAGGCAAGCATACAATGTCTTATCCTGCGAAATTTATTTTTTATTATATTTTTCTGTTAAAGAATAATGAGAAAAAGCACATCCTCGGTGCTAAGCCTCAAATAAATGAATTATTTATCGTCATATCGATCATTTTTTAAATAACTTAAAACGACCTTTTGTCCCCCGGGAAGTCAATTATTTCATCTGAAAAAGGAGTTATGGCTCTAGCAATACCAACTTTGTTCTCCACAATCCTTTGAAGTAAATTGCTTTCCTCCCTCATAAACTTCTCTATTTAATATTGACCAGAGATATTCATAGAATCAAGGAAGGCTGCAGTCGCCCTAACAAAATGGGATGGTACATTGTTATGCATAAAAATCATCTAAAAGCGACGTGACAATGGTAGCTCATCTAGCCATTGTGACAAGTGTTTATCCAAAAAGGTTGTGTACGCAATCTACCCGTACATGCTGCCATTAATCTACCATGGATAACTTGTAACTCACTAGTGACCTTGGATGAAAACATCCCGATAACATAATAAAACCACCCCCAAACTAAACAGTGGCGATGATATTGTATTGAAGCCAATGTCATTTTTTCGCCAAACACTTGTCACTGTGTTCATACGACCAGATTGCTTTTTTCTAAAACTGCATATCTTTTTCCATAAGTTTCGACAAGTTTAATCTGTCTTTGGCGTGTTTGGTTTTCAGTAAAAACGCTTTTCTTGGTGATCTTGAAATAAAGCCTGTACTATATAGAACTCTGCGAATGGTATTCTTACATTAATTCCAGCACCATCAAGATCAGTTTTAATTTCAGAACCAGTAATGAAGATTTTTTTTCTTTTTGCATATTTCTGCTGATTCACCTTAAAATACTCTCATTTATTTTTCTCGGTCTTCCATTCTTCAAGAGGTCTGTACTGTCACCATACTTCTTATACTTTCTGATGATATTTCATACTGTACTTAGTGATAGGTCTATTTCTTTGTGATGTTCAATAATTCTATCATGCATATCTCTGGATAATTTTTGGGTTTTGCCATTTTTAGTCCTTTATTTGCAAAATGTACACTAAACAGATGATTAGTAGCATTATTTTGTAAACAATTGTGTGCTTTTCTAATTGGTCAGAGATAACATTCCTATACTATCGAAAATTTGAACATCAACAGTATTTTAAAATACGAAGTTCCGATTGGAAATTTGAGAAAATATCCATACGTTTGCATAGGGTAATTTTCAACTTTGAAAAAATTTTAGTGGATTCAACCATGAACTCGTCTGCGCATGCGTAGAAAGTACAACTTTAGTCGACTTACGAATGCCAAGTTCCATTTGTGTTTATAATTTTAAACTTTTAGAAACTAGTTTACTGGCTTAAACCAAATCGAATTTTGTCCACGAGTCCAAATTACCGAGATATCAAGTCCTAAGTCTGTAGACCATAAATTGACAGAGTAGTTTGGTAAAGACCCTTTCATCACAGAGCCAGGCAAGGTTACTTTTAAAATATACTATAAGGCCGCCGACTTTGTTCAGTCGTAAAATATGCTTAAAAATAATATTTTAATTATTGCAAATTTCGTATATATTATTAAAGAGCTAATTCTCTATTGCTTATTATATTGTCCCCAATATATAGCAGTGATTTCAATTTTTTAAAAATATTACTTGGGTGCCATGAACTAAAAATCGAAGCCAAGATATTTAGCTCTACAGCGTTATTCGTTATCGTCTGAGTTAAGTCCATGTGCCTATCAGAACTTAACGTTCTAGTTAAACGTATAAATGTATATATGCGCATGTGTAGGAGGCACATCTTTATTCGACTTAAGCTTGTCAAATTCCCATTTTTTTTTCAATTTCGACCCTTAGCAAGTATTTGTACCGACTAAAAACCAAATCAAATTTATTCCACAGGCCCGAATCCCCTATATATCAAGTTTCAAGTCTGTAAATAAACAATTGACAGAGTAGTTTGGTAGAAACCGTTACTCACACTGACAGAGAAGCTTTTATTGTTTAATTAAAAAAAATCCATATACCCATTCCAAAAATATAGATAATTCAAATGTTATACTTAATTTAAATTCACAATTCTTATTTATACGAGCAATCGACATAAGCATTATTTAAAACATGTGTTCGGTGAAAGCTTTATGAATTTATAGTGAAAAACTCTATTTTAGTTTTCAAAAGATGTTTTTTAAATAACATTCATAGATTGTCACTTGTTCAGTACCTGACCGCCTTTGCATTGTGTTGTGTGTACGTGTGACCGTGTCGCGCTTGGAGACGGCAGTTTTTGCCAATAGCCCAGGAGGCGCATAAGTCGAATTAATTTACTTAGCCAACAGTTGCCACAGTCAGAAGCCCCGGACGGACACATACGTTCTGATATTCCACATTACAACAGATGATTGGCCTGACTTTGGGTAAGCGAAATTTAGTTATGTTCTATTTTATACGAGTTTATGATCTCCTTCGAAAATGACGGGGAAAATTAAGGTTCGCTAGTGTTCGCACATACATTCATATAAATTAAAATGAAAAAGGAAGATAACATCCCAAACTGGAAAGTTAAAAAAACGTATCAATCGGTATCAAAAATGAAAGAAATAAAAGGAATATCTTTCATTATAGAAAAATTTCTTTCATAATTTATTTTTGAACACTTGCTATTTTCTTTCTACTGTTCCCTAAATATCGCTGAATTTTGTGCGATATGGCGCATATATATATACACGTATATATATTATATATATATATATATATATATATATATATGTGTGTGTGTGTGTGTGTGTGTATGTGTGTGTGTATATGTGTATGTATATAAGTATGTGTGTATATCTATATATCTATAAAAGTGAGAATGTGTGTGCGAGGACACTTCTCAACTTATATGCTGAACACATTTTTGATCTACAGACTCAAAATTTGGTATAGAGAATCACGTAGAAAACTTTTAATCGATTTTTCTGCAGAAAAAATGTTGCTAAGGAGTCAAAATTGAAAAATTAGTACATGATGGGGGGGGAGTCATCGGATTTTTATCTATTTGTCAACTGTTTCATGACTGTGTATGCGTGAATATATATAGATACATGTATATATTTATGCATATATATATGCCTATGTATGTATGTATATATTTATGCATATATATGTATATATTTATATATATGTATACGCATGTGTATATATATATGCATGTATATGTATATACTTATATATGCATTTATGTATGTACATATGTGTTTATACATATGAATTGTCTGTATATATATATGTATGCATATATATGTATATGTACGCGTATATATCTATATCTATCTATCTATCTATCTATCTATCTATCTATCTATCTCTCTCTCTCTCTATATATATATATATATATATATATATATATATATATATATGCACATTAGTCTGTATTTTAGAGTCGGGATGAAGTTATATATACTAGCAGAAGGACCCAACGTTCCTCGGCATTTCATAAGAAACATGGTGTCCTTTTTCACTATTCTCATAAAACCTTTTTACTTTCTTTTTATGTTTACTCTTCCCCGCTTTTCTCTTAATACAATAGAAAGAAACTGAATTATTGCCTTATATGATTTATATTTCATCAAAATCGAATATACGTATTCTGTTTTAAGAAGTTTCTTCCTCTATAGATCCATGAATAGATCCACATAGTGATTATACACATTAAACCTCAAAATTAGAGACGACATCCTCGGAGAATATTATATATATATGATTAAAACTTCATTAAAATAGGATATATTTAATTTTTAAAAATAGTTCTGTTTCCCATAACTTTCTTAGTGGAGGTGATGAATAAGATATTCGGGACCACTTTTGTTGTATTACCCGGATAATTTTACATAATAAATACATCAATAGGTTTTTATGTAGATTCTCTAACCTTTATATATATATAGGGAACACCTATATAGTAATTGATACCCACCAGTATACCACATAAGCAATAAATATAGTATTAGTCATTAATGTTTTCTTTCTTTTGGGATATGATACAGTTTTGGTGGAACCCCGTAAATAGTAAAGTTTAAAAACGCAAAATAAATGATGCGGCCGGTCTTACTTTAACTCTACTGTCTAGAATACATATTCCATAATTCATAAATACAAGTTAGCTAAGGATTTTACCAGGCACATACATATTACTGACGCATATAATTCTTTGTACTTTAAGTGACATATAGTTCAGTGAGTAGAGCACCGACCACCAACCATTAGTGCATGGATTTCGAATATTGGTGCACTTAGCCACATTGATGTGTGGTAGAGATGGTAAACTACGTATTTTGAACAACAGCAGTGTGGAACGATAAAATTGTCACCCTAGAAAAGACGACATGCTTTCATTTCCGTTTGATGAAAATTGGTATTCTTTTTTCTTTTTGTTTGTTGTTGCAGACTATCTACGAGTTGGCCAGTTATGTACAAATCCCAAGAGCGATAGGAGCCTTCTATCATGTCTGAAAGTGACACAATGTTCAACTAGCGAGATCGAAGGTACGCCGTTGTACAACTCATACTCTCTACTGATCTAAGTTATGACAACAGGACCATCGCTAGAACCATTCAAATCCATCACTGGATTGCCACGAATAACAGGGACGTGTCCAGGGTGATGAAAACAAAGTTTTCGCGCACGGTTATGATCTTTGGTGTGGTTTCAATTAAGGGCCAAATCATGCCACCTCCCATCTTCGAAGTCAGCTTGAAAGTCAACACCAAAGTGTACCTAGATGTGCTGAAGAGTGGGATGATTCCCTAGTACAATCAGGTGTCAGCTGGCAGACCCTGGGTGTGGCAGCAGGACATGGCACCAGCCCACAAATCCAAAGGAACCCAAACTTAGTTTCAGAAGTAGTGCCACAACTTTGTACTCTTCTCTCACCGGCCTCCCCCTTCTCTTCCGACCTGAACCTGCTGGACTACTTTGTTTGGTCATAAGTCGAGAATATCACCAACATGACCTCCCATCCGAGCTTCCGTCGGTGCTTGTGAAAATGCTCCCACTTCCGGACCCGTATCGAGACAGTGATCAAGGCTGAAGGCGGCTACATTGAATAGACGCCAGCTCTACTACATAATCAAGTTACCTAAATTGTTTTTTTTTAAATAAAAGTGAGAATGTGTGTGAGGACAACTCTCAACCTATATACTCAACTGGTTTTTTATCTGCCCACTTGAAATTTGGTATATAAGATATTCAGATACGTGGAAAACCTTTTCATCAGTCTTCATCCGGTAAAAAAGCCTACTAAGGGGTCAAAATTGAAAGATTGCTACGTGCCTCATCCTCAGCTTGAACAAACTGATAAAACGAAAAGCCATATTCTTGTATGTTATTTAACCACTATTATTGGCTACATACGTGCATACATGTTTCTGCTGTTTCTTCTTTTAAAGATGCGACGTCTTCAGACCGAATTATTTTAGCAATGAAATTAGATTTTAAATTGTCATTATTTTTTTTTGAAAAATAATGAAGATCACAATAAATAAAAGGAAAAGAAAGAAATAACAGAAAACAGGGAAAATAAAAAGAGGTTTGTCGTCCAGGTGAAGGATAGAAAGCTTAAAATTTTGGCGGTGAAATTCCATGTAGAAATTCTTGTCCACTTATTGTTTCTGTTTATTTTTCTATTTTTTACCGTTTTTTTATTACTCACTCTCTCTAGATGTTTATCTATTCCAGCGTCTGTTTGTTGATTGATGCACTGAGATAAATAAATGAATATTTTGATCGAGCACTTACTTTTTTTTTTACTAACACAATGCACATGTACAGAGACTATAAGACATTTCTTGTATATCTATAACACACTCCTCATGGGAAGAATACTTCATGCTAAATTTGATACAATTCTGGTCATTTTAGAATCTATAAGCGCCATAAAAACAGACGCAAATGATCAATTATAATATGCATTTATCAAATCCTGATACTTTTTGTTTTCAGTATTTCGAGTGAAAAAGACAAAGCAACTATGCAAGCATGAAGTCAAAAAACCAAGCTACGAAAGCGAAATTACCTCGACCATACACCCAAAATTCATTCGGCAAACAACTTGAACGTTTTACAAACCTAATTAAGGAAGTGACTTTTCAAGATACAGAACTGACCCCGGAGGTCAGACGACAACTGATTTCAGGTAAATGTATATCATATTAATGTTATTCATTTGATAAATATAGACATGTTTCATTCCTGTCATGCGCAACATTTTTAAAAAGTGTAGCACACAGCTAATGACTAAAAGATAAAAATAATCTAATGTATAAAAAAATATATGTCTGTCTGTCTCCATATTTTCAAAACTCTATCTCTTCCGAAACTAAAAGACGCAGAGTGGCGCAAGGGGCCTCAAATGATTGGACTTTTTACGGGCCGTTCTTTTATAGGTCTTTAGTTTTTAAGGGGTCAAAAATGGGTCAAAATTGAAAAAAATCGTTATACATTTTGTACATTTATCTTAGTTTATTTTTTATTTTAATTTTTAATCAGTTCATATGCGTGTTACTTTGATACAGTGGTAACGTCACCAGCTTTGAATGCTACAGTTTTACTTTCGGTATCGATTCTAGCTGATGGCACCCAAATACTTATTACTTACTTTAAAAATTACGACTCTATAATAATATATACAAAATCTGGACAAATTAAAATAACATATATGAGCGCATCTTACGACCGGGCAAAAGCGGGCGCTCCTCCTACCGCTAAATAAATAAATAAATAAATAATAATAATAATAATAATAATAATAATAATAATAATAATAATAATAATAATATCTCTATATAGAAGGAATAGTCATCCATTTGTTTGTGTCTAGCTAAAATCAGAACCTTCAGAATAAGAAAATGAACATATACATATAGATATATGTTTACATATATCTATATACTTATATATATGCATATACACACACACACACATATATATATATATATATGTGTGTGTGTGTGTGTGTGTGTGTGTGTGTGTGTGAGCGTTTATGTGTGTGTGTTATCTCCAATTGGACCAGATTGCATATTAACATGAGTATTCTCATTATAATTTTTTAAAAGCCTTTGGAAGCATTTTTGATAACACCATCGGTAGAAGATGGCTTTACATGACTAACAGACACTTTCTATCTGGTTTAATTTTTCATCAGAGTTTCCTTCTCCTACATGTATTGTCTACATCACGGCTGAGGATCTCCACTTGAACAGTACACCACTAGAATATCAGCTGGAGTTTACAGGTGCTACACTCTGCTTACGGGCTACATAGCAGGCACAGGCTGAATTGTACATGGAATGTTTATTCGTAACACTCTCCCCTTGACTAGAGAATCTAAACTAGAATTAGACGACCAGGTCTTCGTGTGTTTTAGAATAAAATAGCGACATAGCATTATATTTTTCTACCGTTCTCCTTCGACCCAGGACTATATCATAATCAACCATGTCTTTGATAGCATAGATCAAGCACTCTCCCTAGACACTAGCGATAAAGTACATGTATTTGGTGACTTTAATGTTCACCATAGTAATTAGCTTGGTTTCTCTAGTTAACCGACGCAGTGGTAGCAACACACATAGTTTTTCTAGATCACATTCCCTGGCACAGACTGTCAAGTTCCCGGCCAGTTTCACAGATCGTTAGGATCAGCAAGCCTCAGTTCTAGACCTATTTCTGACCAGAGTTCATGAATATTATGTAACAAACACCCATAATCCTCTCGGAAATGCTGATCATGTTGTGATGTTGGTAGAAATAACTCTAAACTCTTGACTCCAAGTTGAAGAGCCATTGCTCAAAATGACGAAGTATTTCAAAAAAGCTGATCAAAAGCGATCAGAGATAAGATTAGAGGTGACTCTTGGAGCAGTATCTTTTCTCCTTCTGCAGAACAGTGTGCAAATTAGACTACTACATGATTCAAAGAAACAATTGAAGCACGTTTTCCCATACAGAAATTTTATATCAAATCCTCCTGTCCCCACTGCTTCACTTTTACTTGTGCAGCTGCCATTGCTCAAAGATAGAATTTATTCCCCAGACCTATCCGACATAAGTTCAGTACAAACAGATAAAAGTATATAGAAGCTAGAAGTCACAAGAAGGTACACCGTAATCACGAGAAAACGTATTGAGCCACAGAAATTAGGAATTCTTGATTTTTGAAAAAGTTAGAACAGTGCAGTGAATAATGCGCAATAGAAGGAAGACTACAAAAACTATCTCCAGAGCTGCACTAAAATGCATAACTCTGAGTAGATCTATGTAACAAAAAGGGCTAATAACTGTACCAAGTTTCGTTGCTCAATTGCTATGAGAAGTGGGTTAGAGCAGTTCTAATTGAACGCTGTATGGCTATGAAACCCTGATTTAAATCGTGCAATATTTTTTTTACTATCAATTCTAAACTATATGTCGTGTTTAAGCCTTAAAACTATTGTAATTCGCTTTGGTCACTTTGTGTATTCTTTCTTTTTTATTTCAGAGAGTTTACGCTATGATCAGTTCAGTGAAGAAATCCGTCGACTCTTCGGTCCGACTGTGAGAAACCAGGAATTAAAAACTCTTTACCGCAAGATAACTTCGAATCCGGAAGCTCAAATCGATTGGAGTGAGGTGAACATTTGAAATTTATTTTGTATCGCATTCTGGAACCTTAAAAACGTTTTGCTTAAAGTACAGAGTAGTTAAAAGTTATGAACTCTTAAAAAATGCTACTATATATAAAATACTAAACTACGTAGAATTAAATTCTCTCCGAACACGTATTCTTATAACTGGTTTAAAATCATTTATTTTTTATTTCAATGAAAGCTGTCTTATCGAAACACGAAAATCAAAAATGACCACTGTAATTATCATTTAATTTGCTAAACTTAACCGATTACGTGTGGTTTTAAGACTTATGGGGGTTGTTATTCGGACTAATGTTAGTTTAGGGGTGAGTCATTTTCAACCAGTTAAGCGATAACATCGGCCGCTATTTTCTTAATACAATTTCCACCGAAATAAAATTCTGAAAAAAGAAATCTTGCAAACAGATCCACACATTAAAAGTACATGATTCTGCCGAAAATTCAATTCTACTACTATAGTAGATTGCTGTAAATTTATTTTTATTTTTATATGTTTTATAAGAAGTTATAGGTTCTTTACTATTCTGTCTTTCTGTCTCAGTACATCTATTACGTTGGAAGCAATGGAAAAAGCAATTTCTGTGCGCAATGGCAACAGCACATTCTGGAGAGAATCATGGCTTACTGTTAGGTTTTGCTGGAATTTGGAGGGTATGAAGCGATCCATACCCACAATTAACCATTTCGTCATGTCTGATACTATAGAGGACACATTCTTTTTATACAGGGAACGCAGAGGTAGATCTGATATAGATATACGGAAGATATCCCAGTCAGCCATAGAGTATCGATATACTGTACAATGGAGAGATACGTCTGAGGACTTATTGCATTTAGTTTTAATCTTAACTGATACAACCGAGTGGTCGGAAGATCCCAGTGGAGACAGAATGGAAAATGAACATAGCTGAGGGCAAATTGTGAGAAAAGTTCTAGGGTATTTTCATACTGACCGTTAGTGTTGAGCACTCGGGTGGGTTCGTGAACAATCTGAGTCAGGTCATAAGCAATGAAGAAATCGTGACAGAATCTCCCCTCATCATCTTTCTTGTTTGAATGGGTTAATCATTCCACATTGTGAACATTACGAACTCATCAGGAGATAGTCGGTCCAATGCCAGTTTCGCTTCGAGATAATAGGTCTGGTTTAGTCTCCTGAAATTGGGTTTCAATCTCTGGAAGGTTGGAACGTAAATCCCTGATGTTGGAGGAGACATTGTAGTGGAGATCTACGTTGGAAGTTGGAGTTCTGGGTTTAATTGTGTATTTTTTCTGGAGACTTTTCAAGATAGAGTTTTGGGATTTGTGAAACAGGTCTGCGGACTTGGTTATAGAAGGGCTTCGAGGGAAAGTAAGAAAGAAAAAGAAATGAAAACATATTTTTGTAGCACATGATAAGGTAAAGCCGTTGCAATTACCCACTATTATGGCATCGAGAAGCCCCATTAGAAGCTAAAAATAAAAATACTATTTGCAATATCCAGTAATAAAAAATATGTCCAGGAATAACTTTTTTTAGCCCGATGATGTGTTTTAGACATACTTGTTGATAGAAAACTGTAAATCCGCAAATGTATTCAGGAATCGAAACAAATTCGACTCATTTTAAATCTCAAACAATAAAAAAAAATGATTAAATACTTAAACCTTTTTAAATTAATTCTTCATTGAGATATTTTTCTATGTTTTTTAGTGTTTATTTATTGAATGAACAAAATTATTTTTAAAATATAAATTTGGTTTCTTTACGTCATGATATAGTTTAGTTATTTTATGGACTTTACAGATAATTGCCGCCAATAAATCCGAATGGAATCGAACGAAAAGTTAACCGCGTCTTTATATTCCTTGAAAAATTTAAACCGTGTTGGAATTTAATTGAATGTTATAATTCTTAACATCTCGATTTCTATAATACACAAACATGTATATATATATATATATATATATATATATATATATATATATATATATATATATAATTATTTGATGTATAATCATATATATATCAACATAAATATCATATATTTTATGATCAATTTTCTGTATTTACTTCAGGGGCGCTCAATTCGTTAATAGAGTTAGGTAGTAATTAATGAAAATATATGATATTTAAGGTACAGAGAAAGAGAGAAAAAGAAAAAGAAAAAGAGAAAAAGAGAGAGAGAAAGAGAGAGAGAGAGAGAAAGAGAGAGAGAGAGAGAAAGAGAGAGAGATTTTACTGTTTTATGATATGTAAGCCAGAAACGTAACTTTTCTAGGATCGCATGAATAAATAAAATTTGATAAATATAGTAACTATTTTACATTTCGAAATTACCCGCCCGCTTTTTGTTCAAGATCGTAAACAGCGGAAAGGAGTCGTCTGCATTCAGCAACAAAGTAAACAATTCAATTCAATAAATTACGCAAAAGATAAGACAGTTGCCATGTAGGGATAAGGCAGGTAGAACTTTACACAAAAGAGCATACAATGCCAAAACACCTGTCCAAGTCGACTGAGGCAAATATAAATCTTAGTAACCTTTTTGATGAATATAAAAATACTAAGTTCTCTTACAAATTATTTCAAATTCATTTTTATAAATAATTTTTATTTTGTTACATAGGAAATTCCGATGTAAATTTAAAACTACAAATCGGATAATCATATAAAAATAGCTATCTGAAACAAAATTGTGAACGCTAAAACCGTACATAAACCTATTTATTCGAATAGAATTCCAATTGCATTTTTTGTCTAAACACAGAAAAATGTAAGCTTAATTCAATTCAATAAATTATACAAGAAAAAAAAAACAAGAGTGCAAGATTGTAAAGAAAGGATTGTAAAAATCTACATCTGTCTGGTTTCACCTTTAATCATTACGACATTAGCACATTTACTACGTTTTCTGGAAGTTCCTTCCCAGGTTCAGGAATCCTGAATCTTAATGCAGCCTTTTTCCGGTTCAATCAAACTTATCAGTTTTAAACATTGTGAAATTGTGTGTGTGTGTGTGTGTGTGTGTGTGTGTTTGTGTGCGTGTGTGTGTGTGTGCGTGTGTGCGAGAGAGAGAGAGGGGGAAAACGCTGTAGGAAGAAATATTTATGAGAAGAATAAACAGAGAATATTTTGAAGTCAAACGATATTCTATAACGTGTGCCACACAAAGTTAACTTAGTGCACGTGACAACACATTACGAGGTGAGACTTATAACACATTCAAAGTCCATCTCTAATGTTACGCAGAGGAACGCCAAATAACACCATAGAGTCATGTATTCTCATCGAAAAGACAAGGTTGAAGAAAGAAGATTATTTGTATCTACTGATCTTAAATTGTCAATAGCCATGAAGGTAATCTCAGATACTAACATTTATACAAACGACATTTGTCTCAGTATATACAGGTATTCGAAAGTAAGCAAGCAAATAGTTTCATTTCTTACGATTAAATAGTTTCCTTTTTATTATCAAAGTTTCGTTCATCATGATTAAATAATTTCCTTTAACATGATCAAATAGTTTCCTTTTTATGATTAGAATAGTTTCCTTTTTATCAAATTGTCTTCCTCAGAATGTATATTTCAAACTCATCGGCTTAACATTCCTAGGCAACAAGAATTAAAATAAAGCCGGGTTACGTTGTAAAATAATATCAAAATAACTTTCCATACACAAACAAAACAAAAATATATATGTTCACTAACTCAAAGAAACAAAACTTTAATAACCAAAATAAAAAAATAAAAATAACCCAGAAAAAACAGTTGCCAATAAAACAAAATAAATAAAAACAGTAAAAATTATGAATTTATTACGGTAGGTTGTTTGTTTTATTTTATTTCTTTTTTGTTCGTTTTCTTTTTTTTCATTAACTTCCGTTCGTTCGGTATAATCCGACGGTTTTCGTCGTTCGCTAGGCGTTGCCGAGCGAGACTCACGGAAAAACAAGATTTAAATTGCAGAAGTACCAATAATTCTATTTTTATTAGCAGTTTTTACATTCACATACCGCCCTGACATCGCTGCGACCATGCCAAACAAAGATAAACAAGATGTTGGTTTACGTTACATTTGAAATTCTGCATATCAGTACAGTCAGGGAAGCAGGTAGCAGGAAGGAAATTCCAAAGTTTAGTAGTTCGAGGGAAGAAACTATTAGAGTAGAAAGCTTTCTGACATGTAGTGACCTCAACAGTAAAGGGGTGTGATTGTTTTGCTTGGCGGGTTTGTTGGGATATGCATGTCAAAAGGGAAAAAGTGCAACGAGTTCATCAGATCAGAGCACATTCCATTAAAATAATTGTAAAACATGCACAGGGATGCACTCCATGTTTAAAAAGGATGTGTCCTCTATAGTATCAGATCTGACCGAATGGTTAATTGCAGGCATAGACCAATTCATACCATCTAAAAAATTCCAACAAAAACCTAACAGCCAACCATGGTTCTCCCCAGAATGTGCTGCTGCTATCGCGCACAGAAATCACTTTTTCCATAGCTACCAACGTAATAGATGCACTGAGACTAAAGCTGCTTTTAGGTCTGCCAGCAACCACTATAAAAGAGTAATAAAAAATGCAAGAGAGCTATATGCCCAGTCTGTTAAATCCAAGGTAGCTGATCAGCGGCTTGGATCCCACCAGTTTTGGCAAATAACAAATAGGATCCTGAACAGAAGTGTGCGTTCTATCCCAACCATTATCAATGGACCAGAGGTCATCTCGTCAGCGTCAAACAAGGCCAAACTATTTGCAAAGAACTTTGCAGCTAATTCTACCCTATGCGACGAAGGCCATCAACTCCCCATATTTCCTCCTATAACACAGAACAAGCTAGGTAACATACAAATATCCGTGCATGAGGTCGCCAAGCTAATAAAGAACCTAGATTCCAGTAAAGCAACTGGCCCTGATGGCATCCCAATTATAGTGTTAAAAAAGCTTCAACCAGAACTTGCTCCCATACTTACGAAACTATTTAAGCGCTGCCTTAAGGAGAAGTGCTTTCCGACTCCCTGTTAGACCTCATCAGTTTGCCCTGTATTTAAGAATTCAGGTGATAAGTCATCTCCCTCTCAATACAGACCAATAAGTCTCCTGTGTATTATGAGTAAGTTGCTGGAATCCATATTAAATAGAGAAATAGTCAACCACCTCAGCAGGAATAACCTTCTTAGTGACACACAATATGGTTTCCGCTCTGCAAGATCTACCGCAGATGTGCTGACGGTTATATCCCACAGGATTAGTGAATCTCTTGACAAAGGCTTCCTTTCTAGGGCAATTACTCTTGACATATCAAAGGCCTTCGACAAGGTATGGCATAAGGGTCTACTTCACAAGATTTCCAGCTACGGTATAACTGAAAATGTTTTCTCAATCATTAAATCATTTCTTCTCGATAGGCTCATAAGAGTAGTGGTAGATGGACAAAAATCGGAGGCCTGCAATATAAATGCTGGAGTCCCTCAGGGGTCAATCCTGGGCCCAACTCTCTTCCTGATCTACATCAATGACCTCCCTAAACACATACTTAAATCATTCGTTGACATCTATGCTGATGACACGACCATCTACGGCAACACATCAAAGGCTGTAAATGACAAAGTTCTCTCTGATTCTCTCTCCTCTGATCTCGAGCGCGTGGTTCAGTGGGGGAAGATGTGGCTGGTAACCTTTAATGCATCCAAAACCAAACTGCTATCCTTACATCATCAACGCTCTGATCCCCATCTGGCATCAATTGTGATGGATGGCTCTCATCTGGGTGAGGCCCGTGTTTTTACAAGCTTCTGGGTTTGACCTTTACTCCTGATCTGAAATGAAACATATACATCAAGTCTGTTGCCAAGGTCGATGGAAAGATGGTGGGATCCTTCTACCGCTCCAGAATATATCTCACTACGGATGCAATTCTCTATCTATATAAAAGCCAAGTACGTCCAAGGATGGAATACTGTTGCCATATCTGGGCAGGAGCTGCTAAAAACAGCCTATCCTGCCTTGACAGAGTACAAAATAGACTTCGTGGCTTAGTGGGGGATGCCCTTTTCTCTACCCTGCAACCTCTCTCCCACAGAAGAGACATTGCGAGCCTGTCCTTGTTTTATCGTTATTTCCATGGCAGATGCTCGTCTGAACTCCAATCTCTGGTCCCCCCTCGCCAATCTTTCACGAAAAACACCCGTCTAGCTGAATCTACTGTGAAAATTTCCCCCACTCTATATATGTGCCTAAATCAAAACGCAGATTCCATGAACAAAGCTTCTTTCTTAGAACTGCACGCCTGTTGAACTCTGTTCCGTCTGCCTGCTTCCCTCCGGACTACAACTTGGATGTCTTCAAGTCCAATGTTAACAAATTCCTAATGGACCGCCCCCTTAAATAAACATTTCAGCAAATCTCCTCACTAACGTAATGTACTTGCAATAACCCTTATCCCTGAGTGGCTTCCGGGCCTTGATAAGTGGTGATCACTGTGTAAAAAAAAAACAAAAAAAAAAACATTGCGGCAATATATTTTGCTCAGTTCATATTTACTATAGGATATAGTCTACGGTAATCATGTAGGACCACTCATAACGGAAGACTGATGTAGAACCTGAACTGGTAAATGGGCCCTGGTAACGTCATGGGGAGCAGCATGACAGTTATGAGCCTTGGCGGAAGAACTAAAGAATCAGTCAATGGCAGGGCACAAAAGACGTTGAGCGGAAGAATCATTAAGAGATCAACGATCAGATTCAACAAGTCTAATTGAGAAATTACTGCGATTCGCCTGTAGACGTAGCTCACACAGGTGATATTATCCGAGCTATCGAAAGATTCAATATGACTCTAAATCAAACCAGAATTCCATACCGCATCGACCGCCACATGGGTAACCAAGGTTCGCTACTTGGTGTGCCGGCACTGACCACAGCTATCGACAAGTTTACTACAGCACCAAAACCTAAGCTAGCAAAATGTAAACATACCATCAAAATATCCATCTTTAATGTACGGACACTTCAACCCACATCTAAAATATCAGAACTTGTTGCTTCATCCAAAGAACACGATATCGACATTGTGTGTATTCAAGAGCACCGTCTCTTCCACAACGACATGGACATAAAGTACCATGAAATTGCTAACAGCTGGACACTTGAATCAGCATCAGCATGGAAAAATTCGACAAACAGTACCATTGGGAGAGTAGGATTTCTGCTTAACCCTCGAGCATTGAAATCATTGAAAAGTGCTGAGAAGATAACACAAAGGATAATTCTTGTTACCTTCAGTGGTAATCCTACTACTACTATTATTTGTTGCTACAGCCCTACCAACGTCAGTGACAAGCAAGAGATCCTGAATTTCTATGATGAATTGTTAGCAATAGTGCGCTCAATCCCCAAACATAATTTATTGGTTATCGGAGGTGACATGAATGCATATATAGGACGGGAAGACAACAAGCATAAGTTCTCTTTCCATGATGGAACAAGCCGAAATGGAGAGTATCTATTAACTTTTCTCCTTGAAAACAACCTACAATGCATGAATTCCTGTTTTCAGAAAAGACCCGGTAAGCTCTGGACCCATCAATCCCCAAATGGAGATAAGGCACGACTGGACTATCTTTTTATCAATAAGAAGTGGATCAATAGCTGTCATAACTGTGAAGCTTATATCAGTTTCTATGGTGTGTCTACTGATCATAGGATTGTAACCTCTAAGTTGAAGTTAAGCCTACGAGCAAACAAAACTAAAAAATCATCTAAACGGCCCTACAACTGGTCAACGTTGTCACATGACAATCAGGTCAAACAGAGATTCATCTTCGAACTGCGAAATAGATTTGATGCTTTACAAGCACAAGAGCAGGAACCAACTGCTAATACCACCTATGAAAATTTCGTTAGATCGCACCAAGAAGCAGCAAAGAAGTGTATACCTCTGAAGCCCAAGGTAAAGCGAAAAGTACAGTGGGAAAATTATAAAATAATATTAAAAAACATAATCAAAAAGCAACATAAATACCCCACTCGACAGAATACAAAATTAAGGAAGCAGTAGTATAATGTACCTATCAGAACAACAGAAGTATGTTCAAGAACAAATAGATCAAATCCAGAATGCAGCAGATAACAAACAATCCTATCTGGCTTGGCAAGTAGTAAATGAGATATCTGGGCGTAAACGACCTGCCAAAACTAAGTTAAAGGCAAACACCCCGCAAAATGCATGTGCGAAGTGGAAAGCACATTTTGAAAAGCTACTCAGAAGCAAACCAGAAGTAACAGACCAATCAATTCAGCCGATTGTTGTACAGGAACTCGATATTGAGAATGGTGATTTTAAAATTGAGGAACTTCTAAATGTACTTAAGAAGACCAAGAATAGTAAATCTGCAGGCTTAGATAACATACTTCCTAAAGTATGGAAGACAGGTGGTTTCAATGACATACTTCTTAATTCGTGCAATTCTCTATATAATCAAAAAATTATTAATATATGGAGGGAAGGATGCATACTTCCCTTCCCCAAGAAGGGTGACCTAAGCATACCAAGCGATTACAGAGGAATAACACTCACTCCAATTGCAGCAAAAATCTACAATGCCATGCTTCTCAACCGTATCCAACCAAAGATCGAAGAAGTGCTCAGGAAGAACCAAAATGGATTTAGAAAGAATCGCTTTACTACTAGTCAAATACTTACTGTTAGGAGACTGATTGAAGGGGTCAAAGCAAAAAACATTGAGGCAGTTATGATCTTTGTAGATTTCTCCAAAGCATTCGACTCTGTGCATGGAGGAAAAATGGCCAGCATATTAAAAGTCATTAATGCTATCATGATGCTATATGAACACACGCGAGCAATGGTCAGGTGCCCAGATGGGGCACTGAATTTTTTGACATCCGCACTGGAGTTCTACAAGGGGATACTCTTGCCCCTTTTCTTTTCACTGTCTTTCTTGACTTTGTACTTCGCATCTCTGTTAATATACACAACATGCTAGGCTTCACCTTAAATGAATCCAGAAACAGACGTCATCAATCAGCACACATAACTGATGCAGATTACGCAGACGATATTGCTTTGTTCGCGAACAACACTGCTGATGCGCAAACACTGTTACGTAAGCTAGAAAAGTCTGCAAATGACATTGGTCTCCACATAAATGCGGATAAGACAATAATAGTTTCCATTCTTGTGATAAAATAATTTCCTTTCGTATCATCAGTTATTATTATCTTTTTTTATGATCTTGTATCTATATCTTTATTCGAACTTAACATCTAACAGTGGTTACGTCATTATTTTAGTCAACTTCAAAAGAATATAAAACACAATTGAATTTAAACTAAAAGATGTTGGCGGTGTACATGTAAGATCACTCTTAACTTCATGTTCATGAAATGTTCATGAAATGTGGGCGTTAAATTAATAAATGTTATTGCCTTTAAAATACTAACGTTCTCATCAATTATTTGCCAACAGTCAATAAACATTGCCATCCAATTTTAAGTAGGTTAAGTTTAATTTTAAGTTTAATTTTTATATTTTATATTTTTTATATTATTTGCTTTTCTTATCTTCATAAGTTTTGCTTTGATAAAGATTTACTCTCTGATAACATTATTAGATAGATAGATAGAAAGATAGATAGATAGTCAAATATTTCTTTATGTATATAATCTTAATCTACGTTGATTGTCTTCAAGGTATTCAGTATATTCAAGCCTAAAGATGGCGGATGGGATGGAATTGAAGAGGATATGAATGTTTTTGAAGTATCCAGAAAAACAAGAATTGGAGAAGCAGCAGGTAAGTTAGATTCTTTATGTTTTTAAAGATACCGATTTAAGTTTAATATAAATCATATGTATGCGGCATACATTCAGGGATTTCTAACATTTCAGCTCTTTCCGACTATATTATGAGGCGTAACAGGACTTGGGGACAGTAAAACAAAGCAAGTAATATGATGCTATGAGCATAGTGAAAAGTACAGAGTAGTGAATTCAATCCCGGACAACACCCGGTCTTTATGCTAGTTATAAATATAATAAAGCTAAACCTTTGCTGTTTGAAAAAAAAAAACGTGGAATTATCGCATTCTCATATATTCTATTTTCTTTGGAAATGAAAACTCTGAATAAGTACTGAACACTGGATAATTTTTTTTTTTACATTATATGATAAAAAAAAAATGTGTATTCATTTTTATATAAATAAGTACATGTACATTGATTCCATCAAATAAAATGTTATGGAAAATATAAGTGATTTTTTCTAGTCTACTAATCAAACCATTTCAAGTTATGGGGGGGAAGCAAGAAAGCAAATAACAATTGAGAGAGCTACTTTGGACTTACCCCGCCGTCTGAAGTAAATTAAGAAAGAAAGTAGTTAGTTCTTCCGTCTTATATTTGTATACGTTTTCTAATTTATGTATTGTTATTAGTATGCCCCAAACGATCGATCATTTTATTTCTTGTAGGTATTAAACGTAGAAGAGACACCTTGCAATGCATTGCATACATGGACAACAAAGATTCTTACGTTACTGCTTCGCAAAAGGGCGTACTCACTGTATGGAACAGCAAGGTAAGTGGCTTTATACGGTTTTTTTTTTGCATTTTTTAATTTATACGCATATAAAACGTATTATCATTATTATAGATAATATAGTAAGTTATTAATATATACATTTAAGAATTACAGAATTTTCCGCGTTTCATATTCGTGAGGATTCGGCAGGCTGTTGCATGGAAGTGATGCCACTGCATATTTTTGTACATCCAAATATAGCAAACGTATGCATAAGCAAAATAAATTGTATCTTAGATGAGAATGCACATACACATACACACACGCACAATGCACATATGCACATATTGATAACATCAAAAAATAATGATAATTATAATAATTATAATAATAATTAATAAATAAACTAGTATAAATAAAAATATCAACAGATATATCTAGACGCATCTACATTAAAATTAAGTCGCTTCTAAGACACAAACAAAAGATAGTCTACTCCCCAAAAAGATGTGATTTGGCCTCAATTTAACCCCTGACTGATAAACGTGCGACAATTTGTTGCGAGCAAAAAGCTTCACGAATAACAAAGAATCTGATGGTCTTACTAGAAAACTCAGCACCAAAAAAATACATTTTTAAAAAATGTGGCAACATCAATTCCATGCGATAGCCTAACAAATCCTCACGAGGATAACATCCATAAAATTTTGTGTACTTAACTGTCATATATATATTTATAACTTATTACTTAGCTCTACTCACGTACTAAGCACCATAGGAGTAAATACTGAAAACAGATACATAGGATTTTATGTAGATACATAAAATAATAACCTATAATATATAGTAATTATAATAATATCAATCTATTTATCTAATTATATATATATATATATATATATATATATATATATATATATATATATATATATATATGTATGTATATATTCTAGCAAAAGTACCCGTCGTTGACTGGGATCAAAAACAGCCTACAGAAAATGGACTCTGATTTATGAAAGTATCATAGGTTATGAAAAGGAAGGGGTGTAAAGAGATAGCTTCGAATTTGGGGGTATCAAAACTAAAGCAAAATATGATGAAAGTAAAAATAAAATAGATAAACCCCATAATTTATTATACCATACCTGTTCACACTGAAACACTCATCACAATAATCGGTGGATCTATATTAAAAAAAAACCTTGTTAAGCTTTCTGACATATTTCCATTCTATGGAGGTCAGGCGCGAACGAACACCTCATAATTTTATTATACCATATTTGTTCAAACTGAAACATAATTATCAAAGTATACTTACGCAGATAGATATGAAAAGTCTTTATTAAAGTTTGTGCCTATTTCCATTCTATGGAGGCCAGGCGCGAACGCAGACCCCACAATTTTATCATACCATCCCTATTTAAGTTAAAACATCCTTATCGAAGTATTCTTATGTACATCTATATAAAAAACACTAGTAAAAGTTTTTTTTTTAATTTTTCATTTTTTATTTCCATACTTTGTGGACCAGGCGCGAAGGCAGACCCCACAATTTTAATGAACCACTGTTCTGCCAAATCAAACATACCCATTCTTGTGTCTCGATACATCTTCTATCATTATATGCAAGCAGTTTTTTTAAATAGCCAACCATATAGGAGCCTATTCGTGACCAGACACACACACACACACACACACACACACACACACACACACACACATACACACACAGGCATTCATTTTTATATTATATATATATATATATATATATATATTAATGAAAACAGTGATATGTAGTGTTTACCTGATATACCCAATAGTAAACTTCAAACTAATATAAATAACAGTATTTATCTATAGATAATTTAATCTCCAACCGAATAAAAAAGCTCAATACGCAATAGAAAGTAGAGCTTATTATAAGAGAAAGACAATTAAAACTGTAAGTTGTACTTTACAATCAAAATTTATAGTTCGACTGAATACTCTAAAAAAAAAATTTACAAAGTCCTTATTCCGTGGAGTTTCAAAGAATGCATTCTTGTGATTCTTTTCATCAGAGGGCATAAAGAAATCAGCAAATTATATTTGTAGCAATGCTAGAATTTGATAGTTAAGGCATTAAGTGAAACCGCAATTTATTGTAGTTATAACTTGTCAAAAAAAAAAGTCCAAAAATGTTGGATATGTTAAATATATACATAAAAACAAACGCGCATAATATTTCAGTTTGCCTGAAAATCATCTCAAGTTAATACGAAATGCAAAATAGTTATTTAATGAGAATGGATTCCAAAATAAGTCCAGCGTGACGATCCATATAATCCTATTGGAAAGTCTTTAAAACAGCTGAAATAATGAAAATTGTTTTTTTTCTTATATATATATATATATATATATATATATATATATATATATATATATATATATATATACTTCATTTATTCACATAAAATTAATATACGAAAGTATAGATTCATGCGTAAACTTTAAGTATTTACTTCAAAAGTGCTCAATACGTAGGTAGAGCTAGTTAGTAATTTATAAAATATATGGCGATTAAGCTACACTGAATATTCGGCGTTTCATCCACTCTAGGATTCCTCAGGCTTATGCGCGAATTCTGTGGCTGTTTATCGTTTTTATATGGTCCTCTTCTATTGAGGATTTAGTTAGCCAATCAACTTTCTAGTATCCATCGCGCCCCTTCATATCAGCCAATGGGCATGCATTTTATCGAACAAAGGATGTTTTAAAACTAGGTTAGTGGTTTAAGGCAGACATTTTCTTTCTTTTTTTTAGTTTATATATAAATATACATATGTGTACATACATATATGCATATATATATACATATATATATACATACATATATGTGTGATCGTTTATGTATATTCATGTTTATTTAATTTATTTATTTGTTTATTTTCTATTGTTTTTGTTAGTTTTTAAACTATTTTGTATCGCTATCCTAGAGTAAATTTTATTTTGCGAACACAGTTATTTGTTCGATAAAATGCATGCCGATTGGCTGATACGAAGGGGCGCGGTGGATACTAGAATTTGATTGGCTAACTAAATCCTCAATAGAAGAGGACTATATAAAAACGATAAACAACCACAGAATTCGCGCATAAGCCTGAGGAATCCTAGAGTGGATTAAACGCCGAATATTCAGTGTAGCTTAATCGCCATATATATTTTATAAATTACTATATATATATATATATATATATATATATATATATAATGGTGACTTTTAATTTAATTGGATAATATAACATTCATTATCTTATGTTAGATGCTATCATGATAAAGAGATGCTTTGTATTGTAGAGGGATGATTAGGATAAAACATATTGAAATTACGAATACAAAATTGGAAAATTGACAAAATTTATTAAATCATCAACCGTCAAAAAATGAATATAAAACAGATTATCCAAACTCAAAATTTTAAAAATTAAAATATAAAAAGCTCGCCTGACATAGTATAGTAACCTACACTGCGCATTGGAGGGGAAATCCTCTATACTGAGAAAATTATTATTTTGTTCCCTACCAGAGAGCCCCTTTTATCTTTTGGAGGGAGCTGGTTTTCCCCCACATTAAAAACGACCTTGTGTCACATTTTGCTTTTGTGAGGAAGCAAATAAATACTAATAATAGCATAGTTGTGCCTTCAGACAGACATAATTGATCCGAAAAAGATTAGTTTTTTGTTAATTTTTAAAAATATTTACTTATGATATCTAACTACATAGTTTTCATTGACTTTTCTTTTTTAATTTTAGCTGCAGCTTCAAAGTTGTGTGGACATTCAGGTAAGTGTGTTTTATTTATTACTAATAATTTTTAATTTTATTTACAAAGAATTCTTAAACGAATGAATATAGTTCACTTTAAATGCAACATAATTTCTTCTATTTACAGTAAAAGGTTTGTAAGGTCGGGGTTAGGCTATGACTGATAGTATTAGAGCCACGTTTTCGAACATTACCGTTGAAAAGTTCACTATGTCTCGCCACACTGATGAGTTATGAGTTGTAAACAACGTAACAACTGCCTGTGAATGTTTAAATTTGATAAATATCAGGTAATCGTCGGCTCATTATTTTAGGGTTGAATATTATATATTGAAATATATATTATTTTGTAGTTATACACACATGTACAGGGTTTGCTACACTGTCATGATAATGTTTCAATTTATGGTTATTAATTATCCGATCAAGCAAAAAGTATCTTTTCTGTTAGATATTCATATTAGAAGTGAAACAAAAACAATATTATATGTATATATGTATATATATATATATATATATATATATATATATATATATATATATATATATATATATATATATATATATATATATATAAAGAGAGAGAGAGAGAGACGATTGGTCGGAGGATTGGCGCTCTGATATATGCTAGCTGTAATATTTCATCAAAAAATTTCCTATAAGCTATAAAATCTTCCTTAAGCATCCTGTTCCTATATCACTCCTTCTTAACTCCCCTTTCCCCGCTTTATGTACCATACCATCTCACAACAAAATACGCTTGAACAATGCATTTTGCAGTGTCATCAGCAATGGTTTCCTGAGATCGCAAAAGGTGTTATATAGAGCACTGTCGGGGAATGTCCAGTAACGATTATTATTATGATCGTTTTGATGTTAGGAAAATAGAATGTTTAGAAAATATGTATCAAAGCAAAAGTTTTTTTTGTACAGATAAAATATTTATGTTAAAAAATATACAGCGGGAATGCTAGCGTGAAATATTGGAACATAAACAATGGAGATGATTTAGTAATGGTATCAGGTAATCTTAATGCTACGTGTATTAATGACGTAATGAGATAGTTTAGAAGAGACACGTGCAGTTGTAGTTTAGAGTTGCGGGTCAGACTAGGCCAGCCGGATAAGATAGCACGAAAGATATCGTCTCCGCGGTTTGGAAACTGGGATAAACGCGACTTTCTAATGTAGAAATTACGTCTTGCAGCTCTGATGGGAAATATCGACTCGTAAAATAAAGTTATATAAAAAGATAACTTCAATTTAATATTTCGCAACCATTTTTATATTAAATTTTATATGCAAAATTTCTATGAGAAATCCTGTCAAACGGGGCTGTTAATACAGAATAATGTTTCACTAAGAAGATAACAAAATTAAAACAGAAAAAGAACACTTTTTCTTTAATACGTACGACTCAAAAGCGACATCATTTTGTTATTTTTTTTTACATTGTGTCTTTGGTGTAAGATGATTCGGATTTCGAATCCCGAGTTCGGATGTGTCTAACTGATGAACTCAAATGAGGGCGAAATTCTAGTCTTAGACTTCCGTTTGGTTGGCTTTCGTGGCGTTTTTTGAGCTGCAATAACCTGGCCGTAGAAATAATTATATCATCTCTCACGCTCTGAATATATATATATATATATATATATATATATATATATATATATATATATATATAGAGAGAGAGAGAGAGAGAGAGAGATAGTCTAAAGAAGCTTTGAATAAAAAATATGTAAAAAAAAAAAAAATGAAAAATGCAGCTTAAATTCCCAGAAAAAAGCAACTAAATTTAACCTATCGCAGATTTAGCACCTACATAATCCGATTTCTATAAAGTTTATAATTACAAAAGAGAATTCGTTTATATCAGAGAAAAAAAGCCTTAACTGAAATTGTTAAATAAAAATAGACTTAGCACTTGCCGATTTCTCCAAAGTTTTAAACAGAATTTAACAATAAAAAAATTTAACTACATAAGGATGGAAATTAAAATTTAGTAAATAGAAACCCGGGATCCTCAGCTGCTTACCATGTAGCTGTTTCGGAAATTTAAAAACAGGATAGCTGTTAAATATATGGCTCTCCAGTGGATAATACCACTTCCCCATAAGAAAATGTACAATAATGCGGTTACTATTTATACTAATATATAAAAAAGAAAAAAAAACTATTACTAAGTAAGTTTAAGATTACAAGATCTATTATTCAACATGTTAAGTAGCATATAAATGCTATGAGAATAAAAATGCATAAAAACTTAAGTACCTTAGGTACCAGAAAAGCAAATAGATAAGAGGAAGGAAACCTAACCATGTATATGTAAAACCAAATATACAGTCTAAAAAAAGCTTTTAATAAAAAATGTGAAAATAAAAATAAAGAATGCAGTTTAAATTTCCGGGAAAAAAGAAACTAAATTTAACCTATCGCAGACTTAGCAGCTACATAATCCGATTTCTAAAGAGTTTATAATTACAAAAGAGAAGTTATTTATATAAGGACAAGAGAAAAAATACATAGTCTAAATATATATATATACATTCCCTAGCTCTAAACTGGCACAGATTTCGTCATGGTGTTTTTTTCCAGTCATTAATTAAAGGGAAGGAAACCTAAACGGATTTTTTCACGTAGTTAATTCACTGATGTGTCCCACGAATAGGGATATATTCGATCGAAGTAACTAAATGGGATTTGCTTTAATTTCGAGTCGCCTTACTGAACAAGTGTTCGTAGTTGAAACTAGTACTCCTTAGGCTGAGATTTGTGGCAAACCTTTCGATATATGCCTCAAGCGGCTTTGCCAGTAGGAATTTATAGCTTAACCAGCCAATCGTATTCTTGTAATGTGGAAGAACCGAATGTACTCATATTCATTGCATCATCCATTTACGCCGATTCGGGTTTCTATGTGTATGGATGTGTGTATGATCAGAGAGAGGAATGAGTTAGGCGAAGCTTCCTTTTTTGACTAATATGTCAGTTTTCACATTCTCGAATTAGAGCTTTATCCTCTTATTATATAAAATGTACATATGACCTCACACTCCCTTTTTGAGAGCTAAACATTAGTGTGCAAGTATCGATAATTTAGATTAGAGTTGATTGATATTCGATAACAACTTTCTGCTATAATTTATACAGATTATCAGGACTTGCTTTTTTATTCAGGAGCCATCATGGGTCACAGGCTGCATCTACTTGCGAAATCTTCGCCGTTTGCTTTGTGCAACCGAGAGAAGCATTTGCCTCTGGGACAGCAAAGGTAATTCGCAGGTTAGTGCTATTGTATTTTGTTTTTAAATACGAAATGGAGAAGCTACATTGCTTTTTTTTATCCCGCGTCGTCTACGTACGGAGTAGTGGGAAAAAGAACTAAAGAATTGTTTGAAATGAGAAATGAGAAAGTAAAAATATTTCTTTTTATTATGTGTATGTTTCCAGTTTTTAATATGCACTGGGAAATCTGCTTTGTTATCGTTAATTCTGATGGTGAATATATAATGTACAGAGAGAAATACTGTATTCTCATTAATCATAATTGTAGTTTTGAATGCAAGTCGTTATCAGGCAGATTTTAAATCAAAATAAAAAAAAAATGAGAAAAAAGCATTATTTTAAAAGGAAAGGAGGAAACGAAACGTGTACGTCGAAAGTATGCTCGACAAAAGAATATTAATATCCGAGAAATATGGGATTGGCAATCAGGTCACAAAAATTTGCAACACCGTTGATGTGGAATAACATAAATAAGGATTTTTTTTTAAATATTTTCACCCCAAACAAGGCACATTGTCACTTTGGTGTAGGGGGCTACTATCAGGGGTAACATCTACTGGGGTACTATGTGGGGATTTGAGCAGCAAGATGTCGGTTCACGTTACAGTTGAACTTCTGTACGTCAGTACAGTTAGGGAAGCAGGGACCTGGAATGGAATTCCAAAGTCTAGCGGTTCTGGGGAAGAAACTACTGGAGTAGAAAGATCTTTTACATCTAGAGATCTCTACTGTGTGGGGTGAGATTTAGCTGCCTGTGGGGTTTGTCGAGGGTATTTAAGTCGTAGGGCACAAGTGCTTGCAGTTCGTCAGAGCATTCTCCATTAAAATACTTGTAGAACAGGCAGAGGGATGCAACATTTCGTCGATGGGACAGAGGCCGAAGCTTAGATGCCAGTTCAGGGCATATCAGATTGGTGACTCTTTTGAACCTTGTCTAGGATCGAGAGACTAGTAGCAGATGCACCAGCTCAAATATGACAGCAATACTCCATACATTATTTAAAAAGTTTACTGCTTGTGCTTAGATGGGAAGTGAGTCTGACAAACATACTGGTGGAGACAAAGAGAAGGTTTGTGTGACATAGCCTGCGCAAATCCATTTGATTATTTGTAAATAAATGTAATTAAGAAATAAAAACATTTTTTAAATAAAAATTATTATTTTTATTTATACCAAGGGGCCAATGGGAGCCCGGCAGACAACGTATGCCGTCCTTCTTTACACTGAACATTTGCAATTATGACTTAACGGTTTGATATAGATGGTAAAACTGTAGTTTTCTTAACCGATGTGTCAAATAAAGAAAGGGTGTCTCTAGTGGTTACTAAGATACGGTATATAAAGAGTTATGGACACTATGAGAAAATAAGTTTAACCAAAATGAAGCCACGAAATAGCAGAAACATTAATAAGATCAAAGAAACAGGCTACACCTGCGACAAAATATTTTCTTTGTATCAGCAATAGGTTTAATCACGTACATCAGTTGATCCACAACGCGCCTGCTGAGAAGAGACCAGCCTAATAATAGCAATGTCAATAGGAGGCAGAGAATGAAATAAAAACGTTCATTTTTTTTTCACTGGTCGAGCAGTAATATTCAATACATATCTCGCCGGATTTTTGCAAAAACTAAATATTTTATTAGCATGAAACATGCATGCTGATTTATTTAACTCCAAAAGCTTATTTGAAAAATTTTATATTCTACGAGATATTCATATTTATTTATGTCTGAGAGGTTTTAATTGAATTTTTTATGTTTTAGATTTGGAAAGTATAATTGAATAGCTCACAAATAAATTTCAAATTTCCTCTGATAACGTAATAAATGGGTCTTTTTTTAATTTCATTTTTACTCGAAACAAGGGATAGTGCCACTTTAATGTAGGGGATACTATTTGGGATATAACTGCAGGGATACTATGTAAGATGTCTATTTAGATTACACTTAAACTCATGCATGTAAGTACTGTCGGGGAAGCAAGAACCCAGAAAGGAATTCCAAAGTCCAGCAGTTCTTGGGAAGAAACTATTAGAGTAGAAAGCACTCTTACATCTGGGGATCTACATTGTAAAGGAGTAGGGATTTGGCTGCTTGTCGGGTTTGTCGAGGGCATTTACGTCGAGGAGTTACAAGGGCTTGTAGTTCGTTGGAGCATCTACCATTAAAATACTTATAAAACAGACAGAGGGATACAACATTTCGTCGATGGGACTCAGGCTGAACCCTAGATGACAGTTCGGGACCTATTAGGTTGGTGATTATCTTTTGAACCCCGCCCAAGAGAAAGAGAGAGAGAGAGAGAGAGAGAGAACTAGCTGATGCAACATCCTAAATGTGACAGCAATACTCCAAACATGGGCGAATGGTGTAGAGGTACAGGATACTTTCAGGCGTAAGTAACTTTCTAACACGGTAGAGAGAGCCCACCTTCCTCGCAATTCCCTCGATGTATCTGTTCCAACTCATGTTCCTTGTGAACGTTAAGCCAAAGCGTTTAAACAAAGTACTTTCAGGTAGTACCATTAGCCATAGCTATTAGTGATTAAGAAGGTTTCTTGTAATTATTAAAACAAAGAAGTTTAGTCTTAGCAGTATTAAATGTTACCATCCATTGTTGACCCCATTCCACTACAGATTGGAGGTCATTCTCTAAGGTTTCTGCCACTGCCTTAGATATGTGTTCATTCGTTTTCCCCTCATGCTTGTTATAGAGCGTGGTGTTATCAGCAAATATGCCCATCTCAGAGACAATTATATCAGGGAGGTCATTTATGAATATTAGGAATAATAGAGAGCTCGAGAGAAAGTAGATAAGCAAGCCAGTTTTGAAAAAGCCGTACGACAGAGTTATGCTTAAAACTGAGATTCTCTATTTGAAAGACTGGAACTTTACTAAAATGTTGACGCTAACGGCGGGATCCCGACACATACACACACGCCCGTTATCAAGCAGCCAACTACACAATATATACATTTGAGTTTGTGTTATTATTGCGTGGGTCTGCGTTATTAGTTGCTTTATACACAAGTTATAAACAAATGCACGCGCCCTCGTCAATACGAGAGATGACACGACTAGAGCAGAAGATGAAGGAGAAGGAAAACAAAAGCTTTAGGGGTCGACAATCATCGATGACAGCATAATTTTACAATGTTGCACTTTGTTCCTGGCTAAAGAGCTACAGTTTCTGATGTTAGGCTTTCGAAGAACTTAAAATGTTGTCAAATCGATCAAATACAAAAGTTTAAAGGTTGTTAGCACAAGGTAATGGACTACTACTACAAATCCCTACTCCTCTACAATGTAGATCCCCAGATGTAAGAGTGCTTTCTACTCTAATAGTTTCTTCCCTAGAACTGCTGGACTTTGGAATTGTAATTATTTTGAAGAATAGTTTTCTTGTATGACAAACAATTATATTTAAACGACGAGTTTTTTTTTTTTCATTCTAATATAAAATACGGGGCTTATTCAGTTTATGATCCAATTTCCGGTACTTCGCATTCGCTTCTTCAGCATGTTACGAAAGCGGCCGAAAGATACCGAAGCAAAGACTTCGAGACGATTAATTTAAATAGCGGCGTTTCCTTCTCTCCATGTAAAGAATGGCTTTCTATTCAGAAAGATATTCTGAACATGAACATACGAGAGGATTTCACGTTCACATAGCATCATTTCCGGTTAAAGTTTTTTTTTTTTTATTCTTTACGCTTTCATTAAAACTTGTCTTCTGATAGCTAATTGGTTAATCGCCTTTGTATCTTCCGGCTGCTTACCCAACCTACCGAAGATGCTGATGCGAAGTTGCTGGAGGTTGGGTCGTAAACTGGATTAGTGCTTAAAATGCAGACAATGACAAACTTTGTTTATCCTATGTCTATGATGATGGTATTAACTATAATTTTTGTTTTGTTAAAAGAATATATTATGCTTGAAGCCGTTTGAGAACTCCCCACAAAGCATAGCCCAAGTTGTCCTACTTGAAGACAAGTCTGTAGATGAGATGGTGCTCATTGGGGACGACCAAGGGTATATAACCCTTATGACCCTCACGGCCAACGACATAGCAATGAAGATATCAAAGGGAAAGGATCAAGCGGCCAAAAAGGCAACGATCAACACATCAGCTTTGACACAGTAAGTAAATAATACAAACATATTTCATAAAAAAAAGATTATACGTTTAGCATTTTGCTAAATCATACTTAACGGACGTTTGCTAAGGATTTTTTTTTTTATCAATTTTCACCCCAAACAAGGCACAGTGCCACTTTGAAGCAGGGGGCTACTATCAGGGACTTAATTAGCGGGGTCATTATGAAGGGAGATGAGTAGAAAGATGTTTGTTAACATTACACTTGAACTTCTGCATATCATTGCAGTTGGGAAAGCAGAATCCCGGAAGGGAGTTCCAAAGACCCGCAGTTCTGGGGAAGAAACTATTGGAGTAAAAGGCTTTCTTGCACCTAGGTATCTCTACTGTAAAGGGATGAGACTTAGTAGCTTGTCGGGTTTGTCGGGGATAGTTACGTCGGGGAGGTACAAGTGTTTGCAGTTCGTCAGAGCATTCACCGTTAAAGTATTTGTAGAACAGGCAGAGGGATGCAACATCTCGTCGATGGGACAGAGGCTGAAGCCTAGATGACAGTTCAGGACCTATCAGGTTGGCGACTCTCTTTTGAACCCTGTCCAGGAGCGAGAGACAAGAAGCAGATGCATCAGCCCAGATGTGACAACAGTACTCCATACATGGGCAAATTGTTTTTTTTTCTATATATTACCAAACTTTCATTCATGAACGTCTCAGAACTGGAACAATATCTTGGTAACTGTTATATACCACTTCTGTTTATTTTATTTTTATTTTTTGTTGTTGTTATTTTTTATCTAAATATTCAGTTTTTAATTAATCTGAGTTTTAAAATAGAAAAATTCACTGTTTAAAAAAGCACTGAGATATTGGAACTTGAATTTTGCACCCATAAAATGCTTTCATCAAGAAAATCCAGAGAATTTTCTTTTCTTTTTTTCCCCTCACGTGCCACGCTAGTGGTACTTTCATGCACGTCGTCAGATGTTGGAGATCCGGATTCAGTGCATAAGCGCCTGTCATGCGCACATGTGTCAAAATAATAGAAAACTGTACTGGTCGAAAAAGCACTGTGATATTCGAATTCAAAATTTAACGGTTAAAAACCAAATAAGTGCATAATTTTTTAAAAGAAATATATTTATAAAATCAAATTCGAATTTTCGTGACACATGTATGTATGACCGGCACTTATAAACTGAATCAACATTTAACATCTCGATTTCCAACATCTGAGTACGTACGGGACAGCATGGCACGTAAGAGTATAAAAAGACAAAGAAATCGTTTGAATGTTCCTAATGGAGGTTTTTTTATGGGTCGAAAATCTAATTTAATTTGAATAAATATATATTTTAAAACAAAATTCCTTACACTCGTCTGGTCTATTAACCGCTTAATTTTGAATTCAAATCTGGATTTCATTTTTTAAATCTGGGTTTTTCTAAACAACCATATTGGTAACTATCATCACTGAAATAAAAACAATTACAAAATATGTAGTAAAATAGTCGAAATACATAATAAATAGTTTTAATTCACACAATTGTCACAAAGAATATTTTATTTTACCTAATGAAGAGTTATATTAAATATTATAGTAAGTTTTGAAAACAATAATATAACTAGAGATAAATAATTTCTCATATTAATCCATTAAATATATAAAAATAATTTTCATATAATGATTAAATGTAGGGTTTTTTTCTAAACAAATATGGGTTTATTTCGTAAGCAGGTCTGAGTTGTTTTAGAAAATTGAGAGCGTCAATCTTGGTTCGTGTAGTTGAGCTGAGACTTTACCTTCCAGCAAAACAATGATTCCATTCTTTTTCGCAAACTTTCTTTAATCCTTTGATATTCTTGGGATCTCTTGTATGCACCCTTAACTTCAAAATTGTCCACAGATTTTCGATAGGGTTTAGATCGAGTGAGTGGCTATAGAACACTAATCTTATTATTCTTAAATCATTTAATAGTTATTAGAGCCTTGTGCTTTGAATCATTATTTTGCTGGAAGGTAAAGTCTCAGCTCAATCCTAAATCTGTGCAGATGTGTTGACAAAATCTTTGGGTATTTTTCTGCATTCATTTTCCCTTCTATGATTTCCATTCCTCCAACTTAATTTACAAAAAAGCAGTCACGAATCATCACACATCTACCTCCAAGTTTTACAGTGGGAATGGTGTTAGATGATTTAAATTCTGTGTCCTTTTTCCTCCATACACAGGTGCGCATGTTTCTTCCGAAAGGCGAAATTTTTGTTTCATCCAATCAAATAACTTTGTTCCAGAAGTCATCTGATTCATATTGATGTTCATAAACGAATTTCAAACGATCTTTTACATGTCTAAGATTCAACAATGGAGTCATTCTTGGTAATCTTTAAAATACAAGCCTGTGTGATTCAATGATCTCTTGATTGTGTTTTTGATTACTTCAATGTCTGCTTCCCGCAAATCACGAATTTCTGAATGAGTCTTTCTTCACGTTACAAGCAATGTAACAAGCAGTAACATGATTAAATTTGCGCGGCCGACCACTTCTTAGAAGATTTTTAGTATTACCACCAATTGTTTTCCACTTTCTCACGATAGTTTCAACTATACTCACCACCAGATTTAGTTCTGCAGCTATTTTCCTGCACCCCTTTCAATCTTTATGTCCTGCTGTGATTTCCTGCCACATATCATGACTCAATTCCATTGTTTTAAATATTTTAAATGGTAATGAAAGAGCCAACCAGCGTAGTGTCTGCGATCTGTTATCAACTTTTCTGTAAGGAGCCAGAACTATGGGGTGCCTTCAGGTTGGTTGAAATATTGAAGCAAGATTAAATGACTGCCTCAGAATGAAATTTCTGATTAGTTGAAATATTGTAACAAATTAAATGACTGCTTAAGAAGGAAATTTGTGTGTTAAATACTTTTGCATGTGAGTAATTTGATTTTTTGTTAAATATTTGTCAACAACGTATATCTTTATTTCCGTTTATTTTTAGATACATTATATTTGTTAAAAATTGAGTATAATTTTTTTTAAAATTAACTTGATATTTCTTGAAAAATATGAACAAAAACCATATACCAATTACTTTTGCTACCCACTGTATTTTAATTTCGGTGTCGATTATAGCTGAACGAACTCAAGTTAGTGGATAATTATATTTAAAAAAATAATATATATATCGCTCCCCATGTGGGGGTACCAAATTGGTTAAAGGGAAAATTATTCCCAACTCGCATTTAGGTAAAAATGCACTTTCGTAAATAACTGAATTCATTCAAAACATATCGCTAAAACAAAAACAAGCAAAATCTAAGTAAATCGAGATATTCCCAGACGGTCGTGCGCGATAGGTGAGCGGTAAGGGGTTTATGCTCATTACCGTGGGGTCCCAATTTCGAATCTCGCTGGATTCAGCCACTGATGAGTTGAAGACGACGAAACACGTGTCAGTGGATAATTACATTTAAAAAAATAATATATATGGAGAGAGATTAGTTTCGTATGTGTAATATATATATATATATATATATATATATATATTAGTTTGGTATATGTAAATATGTGAAATGGATTATAATTATTGCTTTTATTTTCATGAACATGGATACATTAATTATAATTAATAAATTTACAAATTATTAAATAGAATATTTTTGGCAGAATATGCATAAATTAATAGAACTTGTTATTACGAACAGATGGGTTGTTTAACTTTATTTCTAAATTCAAAATGGCGTAATGGAAACATATTATAAGGTATTTACAGCTTCTCTTCCAATTTTCGGATTTTATTCATGTCAAAACGCACTGTATTTTCTTTTGATGGATTGATTGTTGTTATTTCTTCTGATGAGTTAAGGGCAAAATAGATTAACTAATTGATATAATAATTAAGTGATTTTTTTGTGCTACGAAACAAATACCGTGAAGAACTGTTAATGTCAATTGAATTAACGGAATATATTATAAGATGATCAGCATCATGAACATTGGAATATAGACTTTTGTTACTATATATATATATATATATATATATATATATATATATATATATATATAGGAAATTTATTACTGTGAGTCCAGAATGAGTTTACAAATTGTTTCAACTAGAGGAAAATCCTCAAAGAGAGGAAAAATCCAACTAGCATCATCAGAATTCATAGATGGACTAAGTTATAAAGTCAAATAAAAATGGAAAGATCGTAGATAAAGGGGAGTTAGAAAAGAGGGGGAGTGGTGGGGAGAGGACGTTGGAGTTTAAAGTAGTAGGAGTGTATTAAAAAAAGAGAGGGGTTTATAATTAAATATTAATTATGTGTAAATTCTTATATACGTGTTTTTTAACGGTTTAAACTTAAAAGACGCTACTTTTGTTGATAACGGCATAAGTAACAGTTAATTTAAAGGATCACCATGGCAACAGGTTGGAGAGTTAATGTTAGTGAAGGAACGGGTTGAAAATGGGGTTTAAAGTAATTTAGCCGGGCGGGGAGAGATTGAAAGATATTTATTGTTTATAAAATGGAAAGAAAAAGAAAAGGAAAAATAAGTTAATGAATTATACTTTACAGGTTTATTTTAATAGTGTAATGATATATATAATTAAATATAATAAATAAATTAGCCGGGCAGGTAGAAATAATACGTTACAGGTTTATTTTAATAAAATAAAATAAAATAGGTGAAGGAACGGGTTGAAAATGGGGTTTAAAGTAATTTAGCCGGGCGGGGAGAGATTGAAAGATATTTATTGTTTATAAAATGGAAGTTAATGAATTATACTTTACAGGTTTATTTTAATAGTGTAATGATATATATATAATTAAATATAATATATATATAAATAAATTAGCCGGGCAGGTAGAAATTATACGTTACAGGTTTATTTTAATGAAATAAAATAAAATAGGTGAAAGCTTAAGTAAGTAACTTAAATAATAGAAAAAAACATTTTTAATAAGTAACACACAAATATAAGTACACGCATAAATATGTACAGCAAATGCACATACGTAAATGGGGGAAAAGCACATGCGTGATCACACATACATATATATATATATATATATATATATACATATATATATATATATATACATATACATATATACACAAACATACATATACAAACACATATATATATATGTACACATACACAGATACGTAAAAATACACGCATATATACATATATAAACATATATGCAAATACACATACATCCAGATGCAAACACTTACACATACATATATATATACATATACATATACATATATATATATATATATATATATATATATATATATATATATATATAAATTAGCTGGGAGGGGGGGAATTGAAAAATATTTTAAAAATAATTTTTAAATTTTCAGGCGTTGTAGTTGAAGGAAAGAGAGAAAGAGAAAAATATAAATTAATGAATTATAAGTTACAAGTTTATTTTACTAATATAGAAATAGGTAAGAATATCAGTAAGTTAATCAAATAATAAAATTCATAAAATTATTAGGGAGATATTTATAATAAGTGAATAAAACACATACACACAGAAAAACACACACACAAATATACATGTAGAAGATACGTAACCAAATACAAATATATATAAACACATACATATACACACATGTAGAAGATACGCACAAACACAAATACATATATATACATACATATACACACACACATATATATATACACACATATAAATACATACATACACACACATATACATACATATACAAACACACACACATACACACGCACACATATATATATATATATATATATATATGTGCACATATATATACATATATATATATATAAATTAGCTGGGCAGGGAGAGATTGAAAAAATTAATTTTTTGTTTTTAATTTATTATTTATAGTTTTTTGAATCGTCGGGCGTTAAGTTGAAAGAAAGAAATGAGAAATAGAAGGGTAAATAGGTGAATTATATATATACACATATGTACATATATATATATATATATATATATATATATATATATATATGTATATATATATATATATATATATATATAGTAACAAAAGTCTATATTCCAATGTTCATGATGCTGATCATCTTATAATATATTCCGTTAATTCAATTGACATTAACGAGGGGGAGAACTGCCAACTGTTAACACGACGGTTCTAGGTTCAATCCTTGGCTAGAGAGAGAGAGAGATGCTAGTCTAGCGGCACTGATGAGTTGTGATACAACGAAACAGGACTGTATGTCGATGACTACTAATATATATATATATATATGTACATATATATATATATATATGTATTTATAAAATTTTTCTTTATAAGTTTTGGTTTTGGTTTCGATTCAAGCTGATGCACCCAAGTCATATGAATATATATTTTTTTATTTTTGAAATCACAACTTTAGAATTTATAAGAATCGATAGAAAATTAACTCTATAATAATAAATACGGAATCGGCATGAATTAAAATAATAAGCGTATTTTATGACCGGGCTTCGCCGGGCGTCCTTGCTAGTTTAGAGAAATACTTTTGCAGCTATAATAATATGAGAGAGTCTTCATTTACGCTGCGCATTCACAGAATGCTGACATCAATAGATTACATATGTAAGAGTCCGTTGGTGAATTTCCACAGGTCCCATGATTAATTATTGTCAATCTTGCATGCTTTATTTGTTGGGTGTCACTCATGCAAAACCTAATCTACTTCGATTCTATATCTATATCGATTTTACTTTTCAGCCCACTACAGCGACGAAAGTTTCACGATGATTGGGTCATCAAGGTAAGCTGTAGTATGTTTTTGCATACTAGATAGTAGTGCATTATGTATAGTTTATATATATATATATATATATATATATATATATATATATATATATACTCGGGGGGTTTTATTCAAAAGTAATGGACTAGTGAATTCAACGAGGTTGTTAGATAGTGCTCAATAAAAAGAGCTGATAATACTTGTTTATTGTTATATAAACATGTTTACATCCCGCTGCTACAAACAGCCACTTGTTTCAATCAAACAACAGATATCATCAGGCAGCGACTTGAAACAAGTGGCTGTTTGTAGCAGCGGGATATAAACATGTTTATATAACAATAAACAAGTATTATATATATATATATATATATATATATATATATATAACTACTTAATTTACTCACATAAAATTAATATACGAAAGTATAAATTTATACGTAAACTTTAAGTATTTACTTCAAAAGTGCTCAATACGTAGATAGAGCTAGTTAGTAAGTTATAAAATATATATGGCGATTAAGCTACACTGAATATTCCGCGTTTCATCCACTCTAGGACTCTTCAGGATTAAGCTACACTGAATATTCCGCGTTTCATCCACTCTAAGATCTTCCAGGCTTATGCGCATAAGCCTGAAGAGTCCTAGAGTGGATGAAACGCGGAATATTCAGTGTAGCTTAATCACCATATATATTTTATAACTTACTATATATATATATATATATATATATATATATATATATATATATATATATATATATATATATATGTGTGTGTGTGTGTGTGTGTGTGTCTGTGTACATTTCCCTACGCAATAACTCTGACAATTTTTAGTCTACAGACTCGAAATTTGATATACAGGGTACTGAGATTTGGGAAAATCAATGTGATCGGTTTTGGGCCAGAAATTTGGCGATTAAGGGGTCAAAGTTCAACGATTTGACCTTTGAGAACTCTACCAAACTCCTCCGACAATTTTGGGTCTACGGACTTGAAATTTTAGATATAGGTTCCTTGGACATGGATCTTACTTAATAACTTGATTTGAGCCCAAAACAATAAATTTTAAGGGGTCATAATAGGGGTCGAATTTAAAAAAAATTGACCTCTGCGGTCTCTTCCAAATTACTCAGACAATTTCTGGTCTAAATATTTGAAATTTCACATAAAGGGTATTCAGAGATAGGGCAAGCTTTTTCATCAGTTTGGGTCGAAAATTTTTAGTTACTAATATATAAATGTATGTATGTATGTCTGTTGGCATGTCTGCCTTAAACTTTAATAGAGGCGATGAATTTTACCAAGATCTGTATCTTTTTAAGTTCGACCTTTCATACGACTAATACTGAAAAATTGGCTAAAAACATTAATATCTTCCCCTTCAACTAGGCACTTTTCTACAGGGGTGGGGTCACTTTTTTTGCCGATATTTTTTAAAGTTATGCTCTCCTTTAGATTGTATAGCCTTACTTTTAGAAAATGTCGCTTCCGGTTTGGCGGTGGCGTAACAGAATAAACGTTTGGTTGTACCCCGTTCTTTTACTCCTTTTTGGTACGGGTTCGAGCCTGCCTTCCTACTACCACTTTTTTTTTTTTTGCTCAACATACACGTCCAAACACCCGGGCAACGCCTGGCTGAAATGCTAGTATATCTATAAAAGTGAACGTGTCTGTGTGTCTGTGTACATTTTCCTTCGTAATAACTCTGTCAATTTTCAGTCTACAGACTCGAAATTTGATATACAGGGTACTGAGATTTAGCCAGAAATTTGACGATTAAGGGGTCAAACTTCAACGATTTTACCTTTAAGAACTCTAACAAACTCCTCCGAGAATTTGGAGTCCGAACACTTGAAATTTTTTATATAGTTTACTTGGACATAGATCTAACTTAATAACTTGATTTGAGCTCAAAACAATAAATTTTAAGGGGTCATAATAGAGGTCAAAGTTTTAAAAAATTGACCGTTTTTTTATCTGTCTTTTTTGTTTTGTTTTGTTTTGTTTTTTGCTCAGCATACACCTCCAAAAACCCGGGCAACGGGTTTTTGGAGGTGTATGCTGAACAAAATTTGGAGGTGTATGCTGAACAAAATTTGGAGGTGTATACTGAGCAAAATTAATTGTCTAAACTGTAAACAATTGAAAGAATTGAAAAAGGAACTGGGTATTTTCTTTGTTTTGCTCATCCGAATTATTTTTCTTCTTTTAGGAATTTAAGTGAGGAGGAATTTACTTTTCACTTTTCCAGTTGTTTATATTTTCTTGGGTTTAATTGTGCCTTTTTAGTCTTCAATTACCGAAAAATTGATAATTATCGCAGATACCTGTTTGGGAATAAGTAAATGCTCCCGATAATGCTCGGTTGGTTGCTTTTGTTTTACGGCATGTCAACCCTTTTCAGGTTATTTAATGCCGAATTCAGTGATTTTAAGAAAAAAAAAATTAATAGGATATATTTGTTGTTTTCAAGTCGGTTTCTATTTAACCCATAGTTGGGACCCTAACAGGTACTACCACTCCGAGTCAGATAGGATCTGGGAGCAATGGCAATTAAAGGGTGGCTCCACACTTCCCAAAGCCCGCAAGCTGAGGCCTCACCACTGGATATAGTTTAAGGTCATATCCAGGACCAGATAATGCTCGTTCACGAACTTCAACAAACAATCTACACAATATAAACCAAACTGTATATATATTTATATATTTTGCCCTAACTATACTTTAACTTAAACCTAGCAATGAACTAACTTGAAACTTATACTAATCTAAATTCTTGTTTTATCGTTATTTCCATGGCAGGTGATCGTCTGAACTCCAATCTCTGGTCCCCCCTCGCCAATCTTTTCACGAAAAACACTTTTTTTGTGGATATTTTTATTAAGTCATCTATTTATGTTCTCCCGGACAACGCCGTGATACGGATGCTGCTAGTTGCATATAATATTTACATGATCTCCCTACTTCTCTAAGAAAATATATTTTCAATTTTCTTATTGGTTAATTCATTGAGTTAAATTGGGTTTTAATGGATGCTTTCTAGATAATGGGTAAGTTTGTGTCATTTTTGGTTATTAAGATAGTTACGCCTCTGATTGAGACTAACCAAATTATTAAATATCAGTAATATACTGCGTCTGGTCGCATATTGTGTTATTATATATGACAAACGAATATATACTACAATACTTCTTTCAAGATAATATTTGAGAATGTGGTCTCATAAAAATAGAACATATAATACACTATCCACCAAAGTAGGTAATGCTTGAGAGGATGGTTTTATGTAACAAAACAAACACTTTACTAATCCCACCTCACATTAAAAAAAATAGAGGAGACAATGCTGGAAATATATTATCACGATGACTAAACAGGTACTACACTACCCTTCACCCTAAGAAGGAGAAAGTAATTCCTAGGCGATTACACTAGAAAAAAGGAGACAATGTTTGAGATGACGATATCATGATAGCATAACGAATACTACATTACATCAGAATTTAGCACCAAAAGATAGTAGCTTAGTCTTAAATATTATGGTAAGGCGAATCGAGCATGAAATGTTTAGTTTCGGTTTTAAATATTAAAATAATTATTGTTTCGGCTCTTCAGACATACAGATAGTAGATGTCTATTAGCAACAAGTAAAAAATGACATGCATTTACCGACTACGACATTTTCGGTTTTGTGTCACATTTTATATCTAAATATGATTTAATGGAAATCAAACCCAATCAAAAAGAGAGCAAGGAAAATAATGCAATAACCTCCAAATCTACAACGCCTATTTCTGTTTTCTTTTAATACTTACAGGAACCTTAATTCGAAACGTGTCATAGGGTCTATAGCATTTATGTCGATGTCATGAAAGTTTTTATTTTGAACTTTTTATTACTATCACAGCACGACATAAATAGCTTTCTTCTTTTTTTTACAGTTAAAATTCTTCCCAGAGTTAAGGTGCTTTGGATCTTGCTCGCGCAGTAGCGTCTTCTCCTTTTTGTTGGAACCTCTTGATAGAATTATGGACCATGCGTGAGTTTCCAAAGTTTATTTCATTACAAGATACGAGTTTGAAAAGAACAATAAAACTTCGATGTTGGAGGTTCTCATATGCATACTTATTTTAAGGACTGGCAAGATTTTTTGTTTAGAAATGAAACTTTGTTAAGCAAGTAGTAATCATCTATATAACAAAGTAAAACTGAGTTTTTTCTCTCCAATCAGACACCAGAAAAGTATACTTTTTTCGTGTCTGATTGGAGAGAAAAAACTCAGTTTTACTTTGTTATTGAAAAAGAGAGAAAAAACTCAGTTTTACTTTGTTATTGTTGCTATTTACACAAGCGCCACACATTATTCTAATATGATCATCTTCCCCGCTAATACATGATGCGCGTTTCCAGAAATTATTAGTCAATCCCATTCAGCTTTTTTATTTCTTACATAAATTTTTACGCAGCTGACTCTCCCCAAAATTCATACATCGAGGAGGAAGGACATTTCACCCTGTCAAAAATATCTACTAGCACTTTACCATTTTCACTGGAAAGTATGCTTCATTAGAGCCATTACAATAAGTTTATGGGATGGCCTTCAGTCTTGGACGTCCGTGAGTAGGCCAAAATAGTGGCAATGGAGACGCGTTCGTTAAGCCAATCCAGTTCACAATGGCCCTCGTGTAATTAGTTACTTTTTTATTACGTTTTATAAGACATCCTATTGCGATATTCAAATTTCCACGTTTATATACAAACTTTAAGTCTGATTTTATCAGCTTTGTCCTTCTGTAAGAAAAAAGACACCCCATGCCATTAGGCACCCTCCACCACTATGATATGCGGAGAAAATTTTAGGAAGCATATTTTCGTTGGAAGCTATCAGGACCATCTACATTGAATTTTTTTCTCATCAGAAAACAGGACTTTCTTTCACTTCTCAACGTCCCATGCTTGGTCTTCACGACCGAACCATAAGCGGTCCATCTTGTGAGGTGGAAGCAGGCGAGGAATTTATTTACTCTTTTTATTTGCCATGCCTTTTTGTCGTAAGTGTCTTTTGGTGGAAACTGGAATGCAAGCAGCATCTATGAATGCCTTAATTTTACTAAAAGTTCCCTGTCTTTCACAACAACCCATCTTATTCATCTATTCAACGCAGGAGAAATATTTGAGGGTCACCAGTGGATTTTGCTTTTCCATAATTCTCATTGTTCTTTAGAAAATCGAAAATCACAGTTTTACTGCGATTTACTTTAGCTGCAATCGCTCGCTGTGACAAAACTTGCTTATGGAAATCTAGAATTCGAGCACGCTCATTTCGGTAGGTTTGCTTGCTTTAGGCATGGTGACACCTTTATGCAGTGATTGCTAATATATAACTGAACTAAAAAAAAAATTATGCCCCTAGTCTCATAATTTTGATCTAGTATAAAATGATTAATTTTATAAAAATGCAAATTTCTCAATTAAATGTTTAGAATGTAGCTATTTTTCCATAACCTTTTAGGTTGTAGTATTGGTAACCTTAAGTAGGAGGAGTTTAAAATCTATCTTCAAAAAAGGTTTTTATTTTTAAAGATTTTCAAGTGGGGTTAATTTTTTGGCCAGAGGTGTATGTCTAAACAAAACTCTATATGAATATTTATTTTTAATATCTTACTAATGCTTATAATATTGAATAGTGAGAGTACCAAATAGATGTATGTTGCGTAGTGAGGTGTACATATTGGGAACGACAAGACATTTACCGAGGCATGACGTCATTTATATAACGAGTTACACAGTGACGATAGTGATGGTGAGACAATTATTTGTTTAGTTTATATTATAATAGATGGCTAAGAGAGATGTGAAGAGATGTAAAATGGACAGTTCTTTTTAACACGGGAAGGAAAATACATTATTGATGATGGGGATAGACAACACTTTTAGAAGGGATTTCCTACAAAGTTCTTTTATAAGACGAAAACAATGACACATTACCTTGCGGTTGAAATGACGATGCAGACAAAGGCTTATAAATAACACAAAGGCATTTATTCCAACTAGTTATGAGAATGATCAGGTATTCGATGCCGCTCATCTGACTGTTCTGAACTCAACTCTAAACTGATCTGACTCTAATTTTTTCGAAGCCTAACTTAACTGAATATATTGAATCTATCTTTCTTTGCAACGTCAGAACCAGCTCAAATATGTTTTTCACGTAGATTTTATATATTACATATGGCTCTAACACGTTTCTGGCAAAACAAAGATATCCCTTAATTCCCACTCTCCTATTCTTCTGCTCTGACCTAACTAGTTGTATAATTATTATTAATATAATGGACAATTATCTACATTCCTAGCATCGCGTCTAAATAGCAATATGCATTTTTTTAACTTTTGATCACTGAGTTCGATTCTAGCATTCTCCTTGAATAAATATTATTTTCAATCCTATTTACTTTGTTTCTCTAAATACCGGAATTGGTCCCCATCCATATACAACAATCAGGGCATTGTTAAATATAGTTATTTGTTCTAATTTCTGTTTAAAATTTTGTTATTTTTATAATCGAGTAATTCGTTTGTAATATTTACTGTTACATCATTTCTTGATATTATAGGATTCATGCCAAAATTTCCATTAAATTTTCTCTTGTAGTCCAGTAAATCCAGTCGGCATACCGAAAGGTGTAAACTGTTTCGATTTTTGCGCCCGGGCTAATATCGTCGCCACTGGAGGTGTAGACAAAACCATCCGGGTGTGGCATCCTCATATTTTCACACGACCAACAGGTAAAAATAATAATACACACCTGTAATATTTCCACACATTCTCAGTTATATATATATATATATATATATATATATATATATATATATATATATATATATATATATATACATATACATATATATATATATATATATATATATATATATAATAGTAATTGCTTTAGTAAGCTATCAAAAGTAATATGATTGAGAACAGGGGGATGGCCTCCATAATAAATTCAAACAGGAAGAATGAATTAGACAATGACGAACACAAAGAGATATGTAACAATATGGGAAATGGTTATAAAAATAAATCCGGACGAAGATATGTCCACATCGATGTCGCATATGAAAAGAGATTAATAATGTAAAGACAAAATAAAATATTCTTATGTGCGTGATATCAAGCTAACACAATGGCCAAGAGTATAAATATTGTTTTAAAAAACAATGTGAAGTAAATGGGTCGAAGATTGGAAATAAGTGAAAACGTCGTTCAGCAGCACCGACGTCAATCAAAGTAAACAATTGTTGTTTCACCGAGGGCCGTATGCGTCCTGGAGAAGGGAAATGTCAAACAGACAAGTAGAGATATCGGGAAGTGAGAAATTGTATAAAGATCCTGGAGACTGTTTCTTTGTCTGCCAAAGAAACTAACGAAAGCTAAAATTAACTATTCTTATGTAAAACCATGTTTTGTTATCACTTACAAATTATTAGTCTTGCTATAGAGAAAGAAATGGGGAGGAAGACAAAGTTATATATATATATATATATATATATATGTGTATATATATATATATACATATATATATATATGTGTGTGTGTGTGTGTGTGTGTGTCTGTGTGTGTGTGTGTGTGTGTGTGTGTGTGTGTGTGTGTGTGTGCGGCACAATCACCTTGGCACACTGGTTCTCGCCAGATCACTGAAGTTGAGCCTGGCTAGTACCAGATGGGTGACTTTGGGATAAAGATTTAAGCTGTAAACATTTGATTTTCATCTTTCTATATGTTATCCTGCAGTGTGGAAATCTATTCAAATTAGTATTTCTGTACTGTTGCAGTTTTTAAACCAGACAAAGTAAATAAAATAAGTACCTCTCAAATAACGAAGAGAGTTTTCAATTTTAAAAATAAATACGTTAATTATAAAGTGTTTACGATGATATTTTCCATAACTTATCGGAATATTTATTTATTTTTTACATAAGCATGATTCAAGTAAGCGTAATTTTGGAATGATAGCGATATTCATTTTGCTCTAAATACTTTAGAGAATTAAAATAGGATTTAGCTGGTTAAATAACAAATAAATTCAAAAGAAAATATTAAATACCATATTGTCGGTGATATTTATTTTAGTACAAGTCCAGTTAAGAACATTCAACGATTGACCTTAGTATGTTAACCGACAGAGTTTCGTAATAAAGGCCGCTTCATTTATTTATTATGTTTTGATTAGATTAAAACACACACATTATATATACGTGTCAGAATATTTATGTCGATTTTAGCAAATAATTAAAAATAAATTAAATTAAAAACAAATAAATAAATCAATTTTAAATAATATTCTTAAACACAACGAAACAATTCTATTACTAAAGCGATTAATTATATTAAGCTAATCATTAAAATAGATTTTCTTTAATGTAATACGGAAATAAGTTAACTTGTTTAATGTAGATTTCTTTTGAATAAATATTATATTTAAAAATCATGGTGGAATAAAAGTGTGTAAAAATCGTTTTCAGTATGAAAATAATTTGTGAAACAGTGTAAGCTTTTGTATATATTAATTTAATATATAAACAGCTATACATCTGTCTTTCTGTCTCCATATTTTCAAACTACATCTCCTCTGAGACTAAAAGTTGAAGAGTGGCGTTAGAGACGTAAAATGATTGGATTTTTTATTGACCTTTCTTTTATGGGTTTTTAGCCGGTTAAAATAGTTTCCAAGGCGTCAAAAATGGGTCAAAATATAAGAAAATGTTATATATTGTATAGATTCATCTTCGTTTATGTAATCAGTTCATATGCGTGTCACGTAAGTGCAGTGTTAATGTCTCACCAGCTTTGAATGCTACAGCTTCGGTTTCGATTCTAACTGATAGCACCCAAATGTGTTTTTTTTTTTACTTCTGACACCACGATTCTATAATAATATATACGAAATCTGGACAAATTAAAATATCATATCTTATATATTAGGATCAATTGTTATAGACAGTTCGAAATAATTAAAGAAATCATGAAGCTTCTTAATTCTTTTGTTGTATTCCCTAGGTTTAGATTTTGTTGCGAAAAAAGTAAAGAGAATTGCGCTAGATGTTAAATAGCTTGGAGGGAGGGCGGTATAATAAAAATGCCATTTTTCCAAGAACTTAAGCAACAGATTTGATGCATAAAAACACGTTTTATTATAATAGTTATCCACTCTGCAAGATACATGTTTTTCGTTTCGATAAAGATTTGACTTTTAAAAATTAATTTGCCTTTTATATTATTTCAGGCAAACTTATTGGCCATCTTTTCACAATTATTGACATCTATTGTAATGAACGAGATCAACATATTATTAGCCTTTCGACGGCGCGAGTGATTCGCGTCTGGGATATAAATACAATGACCAGTCTACAAGTAAGTGCTTTTGTATAAGAGATATTCAACGTTGCAGTATTTATTTCTGGTCGCAAAAAAAGGAAGGCGACAGAAATAATTTTTTCCGTTGCTCCGATTATTTTCGAGTTACAAAATGAGGTTACTAGAACCTCATATTTTGCTGAAAAAAGAAACAAAAAATAAAACTGACTTAACCAAATCTCTTCAGAATAATAGTAAACATCTAACTAATCATTCGCAATTAAGCTAAGATGTAACTTCCTCTCTAGCTGGTCGATCATTCAACTGATAACACATTAGCCCTCATTTTCGAGTGGCTTTTGACCTCGACCAGTGGTGATTTAATAATGAAAAATTGAAATACAAATGTTGCATATTGGAAAATCTATTTCAATTCTTTTTATTTCTTGGAGGTAAACAATTTAGGTTTTGTTTCAGATTATTACAGATAACGAAAAACGATCAGAGGAGCCGAGAACCTCATGTTTCTTTTACGACAACATACACGAAAGACTATTCACAGGTAAGAAATACTAAAAATTACGTTTTTATTCGGCTAAGATCAAATTGTACTATCTGTTTTGTTTTCAATCAGACGATAAGAAACATTGCTAAACTGAGGCAACATTGTTCTTAGTTTTATACACCGAACAACTTTTAGCTTATTTTCGCTTTAGTATTTGTTTTACTGGGGATGAGGCATCCAACGGGATATAATTAGATAAGAAATTTGTTCATTAAGAATTATGTTTTTTTAAATTGCAAAACATACGGAAATAACATATATTTTTATATGTAATGTTCGTGAAAAACATTATATGGAAATCTACAGTGCCAAGCAAAAGTATTGGATACATTACATTTTTATTCGTAACTCTAATTAGTGTTCAGGATTTTACCTAAAATTTTGTTAGTATATTCTTATTGGTATTCTAACTGATATTTGGAGTAGTAATTACAAAATTAAAGCTCCATAACTAAATCTTTTGATGGACAATCCTTCTGCGAGTCCAGCAACTATCCTTTGCTTTTCGATAACTTTTAATCACCTGTTTTTTTTTGTTTTTTTGTTTATTTGCATTTTAAGAGATTTGGTTGGCATTTGGTTGCATAGTCTTTGTTGCGTTCAACAACTTTCAGACGCTTTCTGTAGTTGCACACATGTTTTTGCAAAGATTTGCAGGCATTTTGCACCATTCTTCTAGTTGTTGAATATTTTGTAGATTCCTCTTGTAAACATTGATCTTCTTCAATATTTTCCACAAATTTTCAATTGGGTTGAGGTCTGAAAACTGGGCCAAATAAGAACGTAAATTTGGTTATTTTTAAGCCACTCTTTGATTAGTTTGACCGTATGTTTGGGATCATTGTCGTCCTGAAGCACGAAATTGGTATTATGTTCCAATAGATCACCAGATTTCCGGAGGTTTTTCTCCAGACTATTCCTGTACATTCATTCTACCATTGATGATATCTAATTTACCAGTAACGTTGGATGAAAACACCCCCATACCATCATCAAACCACTGCCAAACTAGGAATGGTATTCTTTTTCTTGTAGGCGGTGTCATTTTTCCGCCATACCTATGTTGAATGAAAGTGCAAGGAACATTAAACCTCTTCCAAGACCTCCATTGAGCAAACAACATAGGGAAAAACGAATGGCTTGGACACAGAATTACATGAAAATGGATTTCCAATGGATTTCCAACAGGTCCTATTTAGGGATGAAGTCCATGCTACTTTTGACGGTCCGGATAGATGGGCCAAAGTTTGAAACCAAAACGGAATTCCGACCCATTACAGAATTCATCGCCAATAAGGGGATGGAGGCATCATGTTTTGTGTGGGAATCATTGGGGATAAGTTGGTTGGACCATGCTGAGTGCCAGAAGGTGCAAAGCTTACTAGTTAACATGACTAGATAACCTACTATTATTCTGTCGCTTTCAGATGATTTTTATACATGACAATGTACCATCCGATTCTGTTTGGGGCGACTGCAGCTTTCCTTGAATCTATGGGATTCGTTGGGGAAACTCTCATGACCTGACCACCGTGTTCTCCAGACTTTAACCCCATTGAATATCTCTGGTCAATATTGAAAAAGGGGATTTTGAGGGAGGAGAGCTATTTACTTCAAAGGATGCATTGTGAAGGAACATAGTTGATGTTGCTAGAACAATAATACCTTTTAAGATCAAACAATTGACTTCCTTGCGGGACAAAAGGTTGTTTTAATTATTTAAAAACATGGTGAATATGTCGATAAATAATTAATTTATATAAGGCTTATACCTAGGATATGATTTTGTTTATTATCCTTTGACAATAAAATATAATAAAAAGTAAAGTTCGCAAGATAGGACATTATATTTTTACCCTAAAACAATATTTTAAGAGACCTGCAATAAAGCGATGGACAGTCGAAATTCCTTGATAAAGAATAAAATGTCATAACTTTGTTCGCATGAATTTGAATAAAAGTTTTGGAAACAACTAACCTTAAAGCAGTCGTCTGATGACATAATTTTCATTTTGTTTTGACATATTTAGTAAAATATTGGTATTTACTAATCTCCAATAAAGTGATTGACGCATTTATATATATATATATATATATATATATATATATATATATATATACATATATATATGAACATGAAATATTATTTCACAAACTCCGACCCTGGGGTATTTTTTATGATTCTGATTAGTATTTAGTACAGTTTTTTTAGATCCTGCATTTGATTCACCGGGTCTATTCGCTAAGTAGTATTCAAAGTTCTTTTCATGGGTTTAGTGGCGCCTAAATCTTCCTAAACGTTTGCGTGTGAACTATTGCCTGTTTATTCATGTCAGTAAAATTGCGTGAGTATATATGTTTTGATGTTTACATTAAATACCACCAATTAAATCACACACACACACACACACACACACATCGTTCTAAAATACGCACTAGTAACAAGTATTACATATGCATGCAATGCGTGAGTGATATATCCTATTCGTCTTTTTTTATGTTTTAGATTAAAAGAACCTAACAGGTATTACTCCACCAAACGCCTGCGTGGTGGGTGTGGACCATACACGCGATCATGTTATTTTATAAACAAAGATTGTCTTTCTTTATGCGAAGTTAGTTTTCTGCCAGGAATGAAAGCTACATATTTTAATCTTAAACCGACAAGTTACATAACAAACAAGAGTGTACCTATTATTCTTTCATATTTATTTTTATAAGTATATTTTAATACTGTATTTTTTTACTGAGTAAAAGTCATACATCATCCACTCTAACTATGCGATTCCTACAGCTACATACACACAAAAAACGGAACTATTGAACCTGACACAATAATATGGGACAAGAAGGGGGGAAAGCAACCTTAATAAAAGTTAGTGTCCTCAATGATGCTGGGTTAAACAGACCTAAGAGGTAATTAAATAGCAGGGTTTTATATACGACATAAAAAGGAGATCTCCATAATTTCAGTAAGTATAGATTCAACTAGACTCGTGAAAAAGAATTTTAAAAAACTACCTGGAAAATATACCCGGTGAACCAAGTGCAAGAGAGATTCAAACAATTGCAATAAAAGAAACGGTTAGAATCTGAAAACAAACTCTCAGGATGCATGAGATAGCGGGTGAATGTTTGGCACCCTGTAGGATGCATTCTTATACATAAATCTTTGAGTGTCTAAAGACTTTTTGTACAAGTGTTTGCCAGGAGAATCTGACATCAGGATTCTTCGCCCTAAAAGCAAATCCTGACCAAATATTCAAAATAACTTAGCATTTGAACCTCATGGTATGAATAAAAACTTACTTATATAATGAATGGTGCACTTTCCCCAAGTGGTGTTACAGAAACAATTATGAACGTTTATCTCCATAAAATATCATACAAATTGTAACGCCGCAACATTTTGTATCACAAAATTAATAATGCTAATACAAGCCTTTCAATGTGCAACGGTATCATTGAAAGAGAATGAACTAAATCCGTTATATGTTTTTCTCTATTACGTGTCACTCTAGTCTTCTTATGTTGTGTTACCGTCTTTAACATGACCATGCTATGCTTAAGACATGTGGTTCGTGTTGCTGCATTACTCGTTCCTCTATTTTTGTCAGATTTGATAAGTCTTACAAGACGAGAGGTAGAGTTTCAATACGTATGAATGTAAAACATTACTAGCTTGTATTGTCACGTTACCCTCTTTTAAACACATAGACCTAACACGTTGTGACAGATTCATTGCAAGGAACATAAGACAAATAAAAACTCGACTCCTTTTTTATGACAATGACATTTATTTTCTCATTCTCCCGACACGTGTAACCTCATTAGGGCCATAACATCATCAATGTCTTTAACGTGATCGTCTTCTCTGACGCCTGTCCTCTTGAACGTCGTTTCGAACATGCTCTCGAACGTGCTATCGAACGTGCTCTCGAATGTACTCCTCTGTGCACATATTCTTTTTATAGTCCTTTTCTTTTTCCTTAGCGTGATATTATTTCGCTCGAAACACCTAAACTATTAAGCGAACCTGTGTTAAATATTAATTTTTATAAAAACAGCGACGTGACAACCAACACAAAGACGAAAAGAGAGTTCAATTAACCAGAAAAAAAACATCCATCGCGCACAGCATTACACTCACTCACCCTTTTTCTTTTAAGATTCGACAAAGTTATACTCATCTCATGCACACAGAAGCGAATAACTACAACACACCCATAATCACGCATTAAAAATGGCAGCATATCATATACTGACAATTCACGATTATTAAACAAATGCACGCACAATTCTATAATGTTTCGAAATTATTTTTACCCCTCTGAAAAATTTGGTTCGAAAATCGTCTTACCTCTACTAACCAATAGGAGAAGAATCATGAATACACATCTTTGTAAAATATTATACAGGTCATGGCATTGTATCATTTTATGCCGCTAAAACACTGATGGTTATACAGACTACCTTGATGTGTATAAGAGTCAATGAAAGTAAATAAACTAACTGCCTGTTTTTTATTATTTGTTCTTTCATTTTTCTTGCGTTCTTATGTTGTTTCTTTATCTTCTTAAAACAATAGACTGACTCCATAACATTGGTTTTGTATCGCTGTATAAATTCATTTTCATAAGGCGAACAAACTTTCCTACATATTTCAATTGCAATATAAACTATATTCATGAAGGTTCATATGTACTTTTGAACTAAAGTCGAACACGTACTTGATGAAGAGAAATGTTATCGAAATATCATATATTACGGAACGTCAATCAGACTTCATTGATGTAAGTAAGAATACAATACAATGTTATAAAAGTAAAAAAAAAACATATCCATGTATATTGTATTAATAGAAGGTGAGTCTGCATAGTTCATTCCACCGTTTAATGTCTTAATTTTCTTTATTTGTATCTATCCGTCACATCTCTCCATTGTATTTCCTTCTATAAATTACGTTTATATACACAAAGCAAGCTACATTAACCTCTTGTGTTTTCTTTAAAACTAGGTTCAAGCATGTTTGAAATGTGGCCACTATCAAGGGCAGTCCAAGACACGATGCCTGTTCCGCTCACCCACAATCGACCAATCAACATTGCAAGTTTATCTTGATGTTTTCTATTTTAATCTACATCGAGAATATCTGCAAATATTAACTCAGTATCCTAGTTTTATAATAGCTCAAATAAACATAACTAGTTCTTTTTATTAACTTTTTTTATTTTGTGACTATTTATTTATATGGCATGCACAGTTGTGTGTTGGTTGCCAGAAGTTATAACAGTAAATTTATCCTTTAATCAAAAGAAATAAAAATTAATAAGCACCTACTACAGAACATCCGTTTCTCGGAGTAGCATCTCTTCTAGTTAAGATAGCCATGCTCAGACTGTCTAGTCGACGGGTGCAAGGAGTATCTACGCCTTTATTCATGGCTGCCTGGAGGCTTTCTACCTTTCGAACCCATAAATGTCTCCAAATTAAATCAAAAGGTTCGGTTGAGATTACTACCCTCTAGAGTATGAATATCGTGTGACAACTTCATTATGCAATGAATTTGTTGTCGTCCTCCTATATATAGAGCGCCTGGTATTTCCAAATAGCCACCCATCTATTACTGACTATATTAGACATCACTTAACTTCAGTGATCTAATGAGAACCGGTGTATTCTGCTAATGTCGCTTTTAAATATTATTCCGGATTTTTGGTTCAAATATAAAAACAAACAAAACATTATCGTAAGCATTTTCTAATACTTGATATCGTTTCATTAATAAAAGGTGTTGTACAACCTGGGTTTGAACCAAGTCGTGTCCTTATGCAGTCAGTCAATTTTGAAGGTAAGTGAAAATAAGTGAAATAATATTCAGTATTAAATGGTAATAAACCAAAGAATTGTAGCAATAAATTAGATAAAATCCGTATAATAGTGAGCGAGATGAACGTAAATTTATTTGAAGTGTTCAGATAAGTAACATTTAGTATTATTATTTCTAATTGGCAAATTTATTGCTAATTTAGGAGAATGGTGTAATGACCAAGGAACGTATACTACGCTGCTCTCAGAAGGGGGGAAGTAATGGTATTATGACGAACGAACATATATAACACCATCCCAAATAAGGAAATAATCCATTGGACGATGGTCTTAGGACAACAGAAACGATACTTCAATATCCCCCCAAAAGGAGCTGAGTAATTATTGAGAGAATGGTTTCATATCAGCAGAATAGATAATACTCTATCGTCATCTAAAGGATGGTAATGACGAGGACGATGGCCTTATGACAACAGAACGGACTCTACCCTATCTCCCCTTCCCCTAAAACAAACAATATGAAGGAGATAATAACAAACAGGGTGTTATCATGACGAATAGACATATAAAACACTATTCCTTTCAAGAAGAAGGTTATGCCTAATATGATCTTATACGACTAATCATTACACCTCGTTCAAAAAAACAAGTGGAGGTAATGACAAATTATGTTATAGCAATAGAACAGATACTACACTACACTCCACCTCTGAAATTAAAAGACTGTACAATAATACAATAAATAGAAGTCATAGTATAATTACGGTTTCAGACAGATACTAAATATCCATAAGTATCCGACGGTTTGTGTGTTTCTTATAAAGCTCTACTGGAAAAGATATTGAGTTGTTTATATGTGCATCTTGGTTCGGTTTCATTTTAAAATTCGTATGTGAACACCCGTTTTGAGTTATTTCTAATGCTATTATGTAAATTTTAGTACAAGCACCTAGTGTAGTCCTGGATTAAATAAATAACTATGTTCCTATTTACTTGCTTCGACACACGGGCAGTTAAACACAAGGTCGATTTTTAATGTGGGGAAAATCCTGCTCTCCCAAAAGGCGCACACTGGATAAGGACAAAAATAAAAATTATCTCAGTCAGTATTTCTCCGCCATTGACCGAGGACAGAAAAGGTGAAGTGTATTATTAGAACAGATATTACACTATGTCCTAGCCAAAAAACCAAGAACTCTATGTTTCTTATTTTCTTTTACATTTTATATTCTATTTTGGGGGTTATCGAGATTGATTGTGAGTGGACAGTGTAAGCGAAATAACATTAATTGAGATAAATTTCCTGAAAAATATAATCAATTAAACCACTTGAGGAAAACTGGGCGTTTACAGAAATCGATGCGGGGGGGGGGGAGAAAGATGCTTGCTCCAATCCCAAAAATTCTTAATGACAGTTATCTTTTCTTTTTTTTTTAATTTCTATATTTTGGATGGTTCAAATAGAATAAAACTTTGTACTACCTATTATTGATGATAAGCATGGACGTAACTACCACGATAATGTTGAAATCCCATTGATCAATATGAAATATATTTATCCAAGTGCCTTGTTTAATGTAATTTCAGAATACATTTCGTGGTGGTATATCTTTAAAAGCCTTCATTAAACTTTTTGCTGGAATAAAGTGTTGTATTTGTATACGACATTTCATATCTCTCTTTTCTTGGTGAAGAAGTTCTTCTAGACTGAGGCAATATATTAAAACAGGAAATTTCGAGGGAATAAGAAAAGTATTATAGCTTATTTCAAACAAAGATCAGGGTGTTAATCTGAGTTGTGTTGCCTATGCCAATCACGATTACGTCATCAACAATTTTTTAATTGGTTACGCTATTCTTCAGTCAAGGTATAGTTCTCTGCAGTTCATTGAGATCAATGCTCCCACGCTTTACCGCCTCTCTTAGAGATAAGGTTAATTTATTTCAAATTTCTTGATATACCTCTACCGAAAAATGCCAAGGGGTCAGTTCGGAGTTTTCTTTCTGATTGTGTGACATATCTTCACGCAATGGGAGCTGGGGTAAATACCTACTATAATAAAAGTAATATTTTCATAAAGGCATTTTGCATTTTTATCTGCTTAACTCTATGTTTTACATATCAGGTTTGGGAATTTGAAACCGGAATTCCCGTTTACCAAATACCTCACGCCCACGGCAACAATATAGAAGTGACGAGCCTTGCCCTTGACAACTCTGGATACCGCCTTGCAAGTGGGGCTCTCGATGGTTTGTGTATTTCGTTATCTCTTTATCTCTTTGTAATTGGAGGGGAGGTTAATTAAAAGTTGAATATTTAGTAATATATCAATAATGTAATATAGCCTTTGAAGAGATTTTAATTATCTAAAAAGCAAACACTTTTCTTTAATAAATAATAAAAGTACATCAAATTGAAATAGCAATTAAAAAAGTCACGTCTTTTATTTTCATGGAACTTTTTACAAAGCCATTTGTTCAGTTTGTAGTTCGTGAATAGAAAGGAAGAAAGATAAAGCCAGTCACGTGGCTCGCGTTAGAGTTCAGATGTAGCAGCAGAAAATGCAAATATGTGCGTGTTTTAGCATTCAACTCTGATACAATAACGAAAGTATTGACAGATTTAAGAGTTCACGTCATTATTATGTAAATTTTCTTCATCAGTGTTATTTATTGCAGGTTCGCTGAAAGTGTGGGACGTTGGTTCAGGCCAACAGTGCAAACGTCGCAACGGAAACGCCAAATCGGATGACCTCAGTGTCATATCCTTAAAATATTTCATCCGGTCCAATGAAAAACTGATTCTGGCCCTCGGTTGGAACAACAGGATCAAAATTGTATTGGTAATCAATTGTTCATTCACGTGATGACTTCTTTTTCTCTAAGATAATACTTTGTATTTTTTAAAAATCTTTTGTATGGAAAATTGAAAAACAATGTTTATCATCAACACGATTGTCAGTACGGTGTCGAATTTTTAGATGAGGATTGATGATTGGTATAAATTGGATTCTTCAGACTACTGATCTCACCTTGAATGTTATTTTCGCAACGTTTCGATCGATGTAAACTCCGACCTTCTTCAGGTGTACCTTGTCGAACTTGGGAATTTTTTTGTCGACTTCGGGAATCTTTCTGTTAAACTCAGGAATTTGCACGGAATTTTGCACGGAACGCAACAGTAGTATTAATATTGAATTAATGCGTTTGACATAATACTCAATTATTGTTTGACATAATACTCTAGGATCTGTGTTTGCATCGGACATCGATAAACAGTAAAGTTTTACTTTATTTAATTGTATTTATAGCAAAACATTGTGATGAGATTATACACAACTTTTCTAATAGTAATAAGTGTCTCTAATCTTAAACGTCCCTCACTATCTTACCAAGTTCCAGCCGCTGTCTCATCGCTGCAAAGTAGTATCTTTGTTTTACAAGTACTTCTACAGAATATGCCCGAAGAACTTGCTGAAACTGTACTCCCTCAAACATAAATACCTACGATAAACCTGACAAGCAACAAAGTTGCCCCCCTTCACTGTGGAGATATCCAGATGCCGGTACACTTTCTACTCTAATAGAGTCTGTTCTAGGACCGCTCGTTTTTTGTTTATTTTCGTCTATGCTCCCTATTTCCCCTACCGCATTAACATGCAGACAATTAAATGTAATATAAACAACTATCTTGTTACACAACTCTCCACAGAGGATGCCATTTTAAATCTGGTTCCTAATCACACCTTACGTCCTAGAGGTGAACATTTTTTTTTAATCAAATGATGATAATTTTTAATATAATTCGGGCAGTTGACTTTCAAAAAGTTTTCCATAAAATTTATTTTTAGAATAATTTGTTGGACATTTTAAGATGAGGTTGAAAAAATTAAATTATTTTATTTATTCGAACCCTGGACTCATCTTCTCCATGATTGGAACTGCATTTGATAACAGATGATAATGTATGATGATTTTTTTTTATGATATTATGCTTATCTTAAAATTTCTTCTGCTTAGGAATCGAGTTCAAAACCTCCGTCCTGCTTAATAGGATTACATAATAATTTGTCTTATTAGACGATCGTCTCGACTAATCATAGCGTATAATTTATTTTTAAAATTATGTTTTCGTTTTTGAATTTGATTTTTTTCTTCAAGGATTCACCAGAATTAAATGATTTACCCATCTTGAAAGAAATCAATCGGTCTTTGTTAGAAATTGTTCCAATCTCATTTGCGATAACGGATCAAAGCAACCAGGTACGTTTTACTATTTCTATTTTAGCTTTTATGCGGTGAAACTTCACCTCACCAGGGTAAAGTTAGACGAAAAGCCTGCTTTAATTGCTAGAATATGGCATCTTTTTAAAATGGTGTAATACACCATGTGATTTTAATATGGGTAACATCCATCACTCTCAAAAAGTAACTAGATTCGGACAAAATTGAAAATAGCCTTAGTAAAGAAAGATTTTTCTTCTCTGACTAATAACAGAAACGATTCTACACTTTGATCCCGGACCGAATGCTAAGTCAATATAATAGGAAAGAAAAATAAAGGGGCGTAGTCAGCTGACGCACTCCCTTTATTTTTCTTTCCTATTCTTCCTCCACTTTTTTTTAAAAACGTGTTTTACGTATTTTACTGTTAATCATGAATAATAAAAGTCTTCCCTTCGTGATTGCAATATATATATATATATATATATATATATATATATATATATATATATATATATATATATATATAATCTAATAGCCAAGGCAATGAAAGAAACCCTAGAAAAAAACCTTCAGTATGTTGTGGAATGGGTTCGTAAATTGTTGGTGGCATTTAATACTACTAAAACTCCTCTCCCCAATTAACCATTTTCATATGTTGTAGTATATCTTTCGTTTTGATCTCTTGATCTTACTAGATTCCAGGACAAGAATTCATCTAGTCTGGTGGAGTATCAAGCTTCGTGCTATTACTTGAAGTACCATCACTGGGGAAAGTGCAGCATTTCTCATAAAAGCGAGTGCGGGTTAGCCATAATGGGGAGATCGTATTTGGGCTGCGAATACTATGTGATTTTGAATATTTGGTTAGGGTTTACTTCTAGGGAAAGTATCCTCATATCATGACATATTATGACAAACTCCTTTACACAAAGACTTTAGACACTCGAGAATAGTGTCTTGTAAGCATTCAAATGTGCGTATGTGTTAACAAAAATGTTTTATATATCATAACATTTTGGTGAATATGACATTGGTCCTGACATCAAGTGGAACTAAAATGGTGGCGATTGTATACTTTCATGTTTTTAAGTACTGTGGGGAAAAGAACGATGTTGATGGGGCGTTGCTAACAGTGGTTTGATACCATACATAGTTTTGCTTGTTAGTGCTTATTCTTTTACTGCTGTTCAACATTTTTTATTAATCATTTTATTCGTTATTCCTGCCCAGCGAACCGTGAAGTCAATATCTGAAAGAAGAATATCAAGCCAGGGCGCGTGTCAGATGACTTGTATGGCCGTTTTGTCACAATGCTTCGTCTTGATTGGCTACAATCAAGGTCATGTGGTCATGTGGGACATCATCAAGGACAAAGCACATGCTACGTAAGTATGTGACAGATTTGGCGATGAGAGAAGACAGGTATATATTTACATGACTACATGTATTAACACGAACCTTCGTTATCTTTCCTGTCGTATTGGGAAGTACACGTTGAAATATAATGAACAGTCTAACATATACATATACATTAGTAAATTAATATATCTTCAAACATTTTAACACATACACTATAATGGACTGACATACACAAACATCCATAAACCCATAGATATCTATACATACACAACTACGTAAATATAGCCATGTAACAACTACGCACACATACGAATATAAGTATATATCACATACACATGTGATTACTGTTATTATCTTGAAGACGAATACAAACATTGGTTGGGTGAATAAAATTTTCTTTCAGGTAATGTAAATATTGTTCTAGATGTCAGGGTTCAATAAGATCCCGTTGTCTACTTCATAATAAAGGCCAATGTGTATTTTACACACACGTGTGTATATGTGCCTACAAATAAATACACATTTGCATTCATTATAAAACAATGTGTATTTATTACAAAGCATAGAATGGGGTCTTATTGAAACCTGACAATATGTATTTATTTGTAGACACACACATATGTGTATCTATAAATAAATACACATTGCTTTATAATAAATACCAATGTGTATTTATTTGTAGACACACACATGCACAGACTTGTGTGGATGCAAAATACACATTGGCTTTTATTATAAAGCAGACAATGGGTCTGATTGAAACTTGGCATCTATAACAATATTTACTTTATCTGAAAGAAAATGTTCATTTACAATCAATACTTATATTTGTCTTCGAGATAACAAATGAAAACGTACGTGTTTGTGATATATATTTATACCCGTATGTGTGTGTAGTTATGCATATGACTATATTTATATTAGAAATTTCAGAATTGGAGATGATATAATCATTTTTCACAGTCAAACAACGTCGCAGCTCACACGAGCCATGTGAGCAAACAAACTGGAAGTCCAAGACTCGAGTTTCCTTTGGCCTCATCAGTTGAACACATCCGAACTTGGGATTCGAAACCCCAATCTCTTGCATGTGAAGCGAGCACCTTGCCACTTTAGTAACCGCTCCAACATAATAAAGTCTATTAGCTAACACAGATAATAGACTAACAGAAAATAGACACATCGGTGTTAGTTAATAGTCTTTCTTGGAGAAAGCAAATAGAAAGTCAGAAAAGAATCCTCGCTATCTTAAATATTTTCGTAAACCAATGCTCCATTCTATAACCATTATGAGATGTGTTCTTTCGTTTATTACTATTCTATATTGATTGATTCGTTCTTGATTTTTCTTGATTTTTTAAATTCTTCAGTTTCAGACGTTTTCTTTCTTTCTCATTACTTTTGGAATGCCCCTGGTCACATCAAGTGATTATTATGCAAAATTCAATTTATCATAAAATGTTTCCCTTTTTCAGTATGAAGCTGCCAAATGATGGTCGTAGCAATGATGCTAACCATATCGCTGATGATAGCCTTGACCACAAAGTTAATATGATATCAATTTTGATACACCAAAAGAAAACACTAAACCCATTTTATATCAAGTAAGTTATGGTTTCTGTTTCATTTTTTTAATGTCGATCATTCAAAGAGAGACTCACATTGTTTATTGAGTACAATGCATAGAAATGAATTGCATACTCTCAGTGTGTGTGTGTGAAACGGCAGTAACCAAATTTGGATTTAACCGGCTTCCTCCGAAGGAGGAAGTTCCACGGGAGTAGGAAATTCACAAACGATCACCAGTCACATGTATATCCCCGAAAGAGGAAATGACGACGTTAGGTTTTTGCAACTCTTGCAGGAAAGTGTCGACATCCTCTTACATACAGCGCCTGATTTTTCCAAATTGGTCACCCATTTTAGTAATGACCAGGCTCAATGTTACTTAACTTTGGTGATCTGATGGGAACCGGTGTGTCCATGTGATTATATATATATATATATATATATATATATATATATATATATTATAGCTTTGCCACATGATTGAGAACAAAACATTAGAATAGTTCGAATATGAGAAGACATTTTCCGTTAACTTTATATGCGCTTTTGGTCCCTTACTCTAAACTCAAAAATAATTATTTTTTATTTCGTTTGTTTTTATTTCAGAGTGTCTACACGTAATCGCCTTAAATGTAGAATCTTCTTAGTAGAATTTAGCTGAGGGTATTAGTCTGTAATAATATCGATTCTTAAATGGAAGTAATAATAGATTATTTCATTTCAGGAAATTAACTATGGTTGCCGCTAAGTTGCACAAAAGAAGGGTTACTGTTGGACCAAAGGATGCATCATTCGATTCGGAATCGGGTTTTATTCAAAATAATAGCCAAAATGATCAGCTCAAGGTATCTTATTTTCATTCTTAATTTTCTTCTGCCTAACCTATTACCTTATAATTATTTCAAACCAGCAGTCCACCTCGGCTTTGCTCGGGCCCTATGTACTGTTCATAATTTTATGTGCATATGTATATATTTATTAGAGGTTTGACTCATATTCAGGTAACCTACATCTAGTTTTATTTTTGGTGTCTTTAAACACCCACCCACTCTTTTTGGTGATGAGGAGACTTTGTTTTATAAAATCAAATGATAAAATTATTGTCCAAGACATATTGTCTATCTCAATAAAAACATCGTTTCCGAAACAATCGTACAATTTATTGATTTTGTTTGTTCTTCCTTTTGAAACCAATTTCTAATTTTTAATTTTAATTTGAAATTATCAGTCATTTTACTCAATAATAAAATAGCTCTAGGATATCTATGACTATCGAGCTTATTATATATCTACATTACAACGAACACTGTTTTCTTTTAATTGTATTAATGCATTTACTAATACATTAAAATAAACTCGTTTTTATACTGTTGTTCTAATCCCCTTAATATATATATATATAACTATATATATATATATATATATATATATATATATATATATATATATTGTATATTTATACGTAATTTAACTACATGGGGCAGTGTTTACGTATGAATAAATAACATGATTTTCATATTTAGATATCTCATTAGTTTGATGCTAGAACTATAAATATTTTTTTAAGATTAATATTTTTCTTTAAAGATACAATGTTAAACTGAATAAACACATAAGTATATATATATATATATATATATATATATAATATAAAACTGAATGTGTGTGTATGTGTGTGTGTGTGTGTGTGTGTGTGTGTGTGTGTGTGTGTGTGTGGTTACGAATAGGCCCCTATATGGTTGACTATTATAGAAAAATCATCACATATAATGATAGAAGATGTATCGAGACACAGGAATGGGTATGTTTGATCTGGCATATTGATGATTCATTAAAATAGTGGGGTCTTCGTACGCGCCTGGTCCACAAAGTATTGAAATAAAAACTTTAAAAATTAAAAAAAAACGTTTACAAGTGTTTTTGATATAGATGTACATAATAATACTTTGATAAGTATGTTTTAACTTAAATAGGGCTGGTATAATAAAATTGCGGGGTCTGCGTTCGCGCCTGACCTCCATAGAATGGAAATAGGCATAAACTTTAATAAAGACTTTTCATATCTATCTGCGTAAGTATACTTTGATAATTATGTTTCAGTTTGAACAAATATGGTATAATAAAATTATGGGTGTTCGTTCGCGCCTGACCTCCATAGAATGGAAACATGTCACAAAGTTTAACAATGGTTTTTAAATATTGATCAACAGAATATTGTGATAAGCGTTTCAGTGTGAACAGGTATGGTATAATAAATTATGGGGTTTATCTATTTTATTTTTACTTCATCATATTTTGCTTTGGTTTTGATAACCCCAAATTCGAAGCTATCTCTTTGCAACCCTTACTTTTCATAACCTATGATACTTTCATAAATCAGACTCCATTTTCTGTAGGCTGTTTTTGAACCCAGTCAACGACGGGTAATTTTGCTAGTATATATATATATATATATATATATATATATATATATATATATATATATATATATATATATATATCGACTGTATGAAAAAGAAATGTCCTTTTTGTGGGCTATGAAATTTTTGAAATATTGTTATTTTCTACGCGTTGATGAAACCCAAGTTGTGCAAATTTTAATTTGATGAACGATGATATTCTTATATGCCAACACTGAAGGCTGAAACAATTTAGCATTGTTGTTAGTTATATGACCTACTACTACTTTATCTTAATTTAAAGCTCTTTGTAAATAAATAATGAAATGGAGCACTGTGGAGTGCCGGCCAAATTGGTTTTAAAGGCTATTAAAGGCCCCTGTCCTGTGTCTGATAATGTACGTAGTTATCAGTAATATAAACAAAATGTGCTCTCACAGTAATAGACCCAGTTTCCATTTTATAACTTCACAGGCGGTTCTTACTAAACGCGTGAATCAGAGGCGTTCATTTACACTAGCATAAACTAGTAGAAAATGCGAAACGATTAGTGATTAGCTAGCAAATCTTCTGAACTGAAATTTCTCAATAAACGAAATGACTCTTGACGGTTTTCAGTCAGGAAATAAGAGAGACATTAAGCAACAACTGATCGTAAACAGAAACGATAAAAAGTTAAAAAGAAAATCTAATTCAACTTCCCCTAAAAAACAAAGTACGAAGGTAATGTAAAGGTTCACCAACCAAAACTTACAACTATTTAAATTCCTCAATTTCTTATTTCTCCTCAACGGTAGAAACACAAGTTTTTCTATGGTTAAACATCTCTCAGTTCAAACAAATACGTGTTTAAAACGTTTAATAAACAAATAAAATTGTTTTTAAAAGATGATAACGATGCAACAATATTTTATTAAAAGAAGGAAATAAAATATGATTCAATTTCTTTCTTTATTTTTTAAGTTGAAACATTTATTAATTTTGAACCTATCATGTTCATCTGCAGAGAATGAAAGAGTTCTATTGCCTGTTTTTCGTTGCAAGTGGAATCATTTTGTTGTTATGTCCAAAGGTATGCTGCTGTTGTTGTTGTTGTTGTTGTTGATAAAACGCATGATGAGTTCGCGAACTCTTCTTTTGCGAGCATCTTAGGGCGCGTTCGCTTTAAAGATATAGATATTGGTATTAAAGCTCTTAGAAGCATCATAAGGAATTTAAATACTTTAAATAAACAGATAAAACTACTTGTAAAACACGTGAAAGATGCAACCCTATTTCATTAAAATAATGATGAAAAATACAATCCAATTTCTTTTTTCATTTTTTTCTTCTTTTTTTTTTAAGTTGAAGCATTTCTTTATTAATTTCGGACCGTGTCAGGTGAAAGGATGTTGTTTCTGACGGGACACAGCCCGAATAATAATTATAAGATTATTGCTTTGTTAGCAAAATATTTTCCCATTAGAAAGCAATGCTTTATTAACGCACAAAATTCAGATTTGTTTGTTTTCAAAATTTGCAACAGTAAGTTCACCTAAATGATTATGATTTATAAATTAGCAATTTGATTGAGTTCATTTCTTAAACTTATTTGAAGGTTATTACTTTATGAATATGGGTACTTTTATTACTGGTGCCATCTATATGTCAGGTAAGTTGTGTGTTATGTAGGTGTGCTTTATGAACAGTGTATTTCAATAAAGCATATTAATGACAGATTATCTTGTGAATTGTGTTTATAAGCGAGCGAAGTTCACAGATTGACATAGGGCGGCTCTGTAGTTGTTTTTTTTTTTTTTTTTTTTTTTTTTTGCATGTCATCATTCGTTATTTTATGAGCAAACCACTCGCATATTAAATATAATCTGTGATTTCTCCTTATTTGTTACTCATCCGCCATATCTTACATTTCATTTTGATGATAGTCAGATCGTCAATTGTGTTTAAGTTTATTTAATTTCAAAAATAACAATTTTTGACAATTTTTGGTTCGTGGATAAAAATAGAAAAATGCACGCAGTTGGTTGTAAAAATGTGTCGTTTATTTTTATAAATATAAGTTTTTACTTTTCAATGACAGATTGGCAAATCTAAAAGCGGCGTGATGGGATTGGGGGTGATGGTGTGCAGAAGACTGTGTTGCTAGCACCCATCTCGTCGCCATTGTGTCGACTCCCTCTGTTTTATCTCCCTTGTTTCTCTTTTTTATTTGGCACAGATGACGACGACATTCCAATCTGCATTGTTCTGCAAATATGTGGTCACTCGCTGACTAGGGATTTTGCGTCGTAAAATTTGACGTCATCTCCCGGGCCCTGCATAGACTTGTGACCAACTTTTATTTTGTTTGCCGTTACTTGACCACACGAAAATCCCGCACGTGACCCTTGATCCCGTTTTCTGGCCAAATTTATTGTTTAACTTCATTCCCGGGGGATCTGCTTATACAACACATAGAACTGTTGTGTTTTTACTCAATGTAACAAAGTCAATGTTTTTACTTCATTGAAATTATCGAACTTTCCTTTTTATTTACTATATTCAATTATTTGCTTATTTAACACTCTTTTACCGACAGAGCGATCCGAACAGGGACTCATTTTCCGTACCTTTCAATTCGAGAATCAGTGACGAACTACTGAATCAAAATACGGCTGTACGGAAGTATTTACATCAATCAAACCAAACTGGTGAGTAGTACATCCATATTTGACCATATCTGAATTTATTCTGAAATATAAATAGTTTATATCGCTTCTTGAACAATGTTTATTCAATACGCGAGCATGTCAGTGTGTTTCTTACCTAGATTGTACTTAGCAACTATGAAGCAAAAAAATGTGTAATATTTAATTTACAAAAATACATTATTTATCATTAACATGAGAGTAACTATGATGAATGTACTTACGTATTGCTTTTATTTGCACAAACGCATTAGTAATTATAGTTTTAAGCAAAACTAATTCGCTGTAAATAATGTCTGTTGCCAAGGCCGCTGGAAAAATGCCGGGATCCTTCTATTGATCCAGTAGATATCTCACTGCTGATGCAATTCTCTGTCTATATAAGAGCCTGGTACGTCCAAGGATGGAGTACTGTTGCCACATCTGGACAGGAGCTGCCAGAAAGGACTTATCCTGCCTTAATAGAGTTCAAAATAGACTTCTTAGCCTCGTAGGGGATGTCCTTTTCTCTACCCTGCAACCTCTATCTCACAGAAAAGATGTTGCGAGTTTATATATATATATATATATATATATATATATATATATATATATATATATACATACTTAAATTTATTTTATATATATATATATATATATATATATATATATATTCTTAAATTACTTCATCTAATCGCTGATACACACACAAATATATATATATATACACATATATATATATATATATATTATTCCTCGCGCGAAAGCGCCAAGACGTAAAAGGTTTTCTGCTAGTTCTGTATATCTAATCCAGAAGGTGTTTTCACTTTGCAAGGCCATTATTGTCTGCCTCTTAAATTTCTCTTGTTTTTTAATGTTTTATATATTTGTCTAGATGTTTGTTCTCGCGTACTGAAATTTGTTAATAGAACCTTTATGAAATTTGCTCCTTATTTCATTCAAAATACTTTTATGTTTCAAAGAATAACAAATTTTATATTTGAAAAAAGTTAATTTTTGTTTTAAATATTTAAAGATTTATTTTCAGTTTTAAGACATTACACAGAATGAGATGACTGTATAGTGGCAGTAGGATAAATACAAATTAAGAGAGAGAGAGAGAGAGAGAGAGAGAGAGAGAGAGAGAAATAATTGGGCATATATATAGTGAAATGAAGTGAGTGAAAAAATGTATATTATACTAAAATTCTGTGTCGGCTTGACACGATATTTGCTTGTTTGTCACGATGTAACCGTATCAAATTTTAAGGTCATGACGTCATAAATGAGCACAAATATAACCAGAGATAATAGAGGCGAGCTGCGTACGTTGAAAACATATTTTGCTATCTAATAAATCAAATAGGGGATTAGAAACTTGATGTTATTAGTGTCTGGAGATTTTACTTTTACTTGTTTGCAATCTTTCCTCGTTTAATATTCATCATAGACTGAGTTAATAAATTTGTCCAGAATAAGTATTTTAAAATTCAAAAAGTGTTCTGTTTAAAAGAAAGACTTACTCTTCTTAATAGTATATTAAAATATTGAAAGTATTCTGTTTTAGCTATGCATGCGTTTATGTGTGTTTGTGTGATTGCAATCGTATACGCACCAGCTCGGCATTGCTAGAAAGACCGATCTCTTGGACAAATAATATTGAAAAATTGAAAAAAATTATCAAAATTGAATGAATGACTAGATGTTACCTTATAGGGAAGGACGAAAATGAAACATATTAAAAGAGCGTGTATGCATATTAAAATGGAAATATATCAAAACGTTGAGAAATATTAGGGTCACCAGCTAGAAAATGTTAAATTAACACATGAACAGTTTAATTGAAACATCAAGGAGAAAATGATTAAAAACATAAATTGCAAAGTTTACCAGATCACTCTTTTTAAAAGTTTTGTTAATTTGAGATAGACTTGTTAGTTTTAGCGTTCTAAATGATTTTCATTGGTTTTAAAACATTGAGTAAAGACGTTCATGTGAAAATTCTGACTTGCTTTTGAAAGTGAAGAGGAAAGTGGATTTGTAATATTAAGAAATTGTCTGATGGTGTTATTTTCGTTACAGAAAAATCCGGACGGAGCAGTCTTCAACCGGAAATGAGAAAAACGTCTTTGTTGCCAAACGGAAGTGGATACGAATTAATCGATCCTGATTCTCAGATGCTGATCACAAAGTCCGACCCAGTGATTGCTGTTGTGTATCAGGATTCTTATATTCGATTCTGGGACCAAAAGGTACAATAATTGACTTCTAACATATTTTACAAACTACGTTCAATAAGTAATGCCCCTTGTCCACTTTTCATAGGAGTAGAGTAACGATACTTGGCGCAGTTATTAGTCTTTCTCTGCAAAAATTACGCATTTTTGTAGAACATCCCAGATTGATCCTCCACGCTGCAATTTGCCACATAACCGATAGAGATATAAATCATTGCACATACAAAATTTCAGTTTCACCAGACAATGCGAAGTGGATCAGGAAATTGACATATTGAACGCTTCTCGTTTGATTTGACCGCCTTGAATTATTGTATATAGATAAATTAATAAATATCCCCTTAATTTCAGTTTCTTTCGAGCATTTTAAATGGATTTTAGGGGACATATGAGCACAACCTCTCATTTAAAAATTTAAATATCAGGTTTGTATTGAATTCGAATCAAGGTCGTTAAAAAAATTAAATAAGATTCCTTAAATTTCAATGTCTTTTTAGGACTCCTTAAGCTTAAGCCTGAAATCTGAGGCAGTTACTAGAATCGAAATCATGTAATACATTTCGATCAAAATTAAAATAGTGATTCTAGACATATTCGATTCGATGCTTCCGTTCAGTATTGAAAGACAAAGGATACTCTCTGTACGGGCAACTGCGCATGTAATTGTGTGGCAAGGGTTGCGCAATCCTTAACCACACATCTCCTTCCCTTAATCAGCACTGCTTGAGTCAAGGGGCAAGGAGAAGTTCAGGACAACTGGAAAAAATGCCGAGATAAGCGGAAAGCACATACAGCACCTGGAGGTCCCAGATGGTCACCCATTTAATACTGACCAGGTTCAATGTTGCTTAACTTCGGTGATCCAGGAGGAACCGGTGTGTCAATGTGATTATGTCGTATATTATGCCGTAGACATAAGGTTTAATATTATTATATGTTAATTTTGATTTTCGACATAAAAGTGCTGTAAAACTGTTCTAATTTTACTCGTCCATGCACGGGGTTTCTTGTAGTTTATACTATCAGTAGCTATTCAAAACTACTTGTGATCTATTCGATCACAACAACTACAACTATTTGTTTTAGTTTGTTCATATTTTGAATATACAAAAACTTCTTGCATAGCTACAAATATGGATAATTATTTTACTATACAATTTACATACCTGTTTACGTGATGTAAGAACAGACTATGAAAATTTGATGAAAGCGGAGAAACATTCTTTCTATAAATTTTCACAAACACTTTTTTTTTTTTTTTTTTTTTTTTTTATTACATTTTCACCCCAAACAAGGCAAATTGCCACTTTGGTGTAGGGGGCTACTATCAGGGGCAACAACTACTGGGGTACTATGTAGGGATTTGGGCAGCAAGGTGTCGGTTCACGTTACACTTGAACTTCTGCACGTCAGTACTGTTGGGGAAGCAGGGACCTGGAATGGAATTCCAGAGTCTTGCGGTTCTGGGGAAGAAACTATTGGAGTAAAAAGATCTTTTACATCTAGGGACCTCTACAGTGTGGGGGTGGGATCTAGTAGCCTGTCGGGTTTGTCGAGGGTGCTCGCGTCGTGGGGGCACAAGTGATTGCAGTTCATCAGAGCATTCACCACTAAAATACTTGTAGAACAGGCAGAGGGATGCAACATTTCGTCGATGGGACAGAGGCTGAAGCTTAGATGCCAGTTCAGGGCCTATCAGATTTGCGACTCTTTTGAACCTTGTCAAGGAGCGAGAGACTAGTAGCAGATGCACCAGCCCAGATGTGGCAGCAATACTCCATACATGGGCGAATGGTGGCCTTATAGAGGTACAGGATACTTTCGGGTGTTAGTAGTTTTCTAGCACGGTAGAGAGAGCCTACCTTTCTTGCAGCGGCCCTGGCAATGCCTTCAATGTAATTGTTCCAACTCATGTTTCCTGTGAACGTTAGGCCAAGGAGTTTGAAAGATGGACTCTCAGATAAAGAGTCGTTGGCCATTGCTATTGGTGGTAGAGAGGGTTTCTTGTAATTATTGAATGAAACTAGTTTAGTCTTGGCAGCATTGAACGCGACCAACCACTTTTGTCCCCATTCCACTACAGATTGGAGGTCTTCCTCTAGTGTTTCTGCCATTTCTTTAGAAATGTGTTCATTCGTCTTCCTGTCGTGTCTGCCAGAGTGTAGTGTCATCAGCATATATACCCATCTCAGAGGCAATGTTGTCGGGGAGGTCATTTATGAATATCAGGAACAATAGAGGTCCAAGGATAGAACCCTGGGGCACTCCCGCATTTATATCATATTGTTTAGATGTGCGACCGTCGAGGACTACCTGGATTTTTCTCTTATCTAAGAAGGATTTAATTATGTTAAGTATTCTACCAGTGATACCGTAAGATCTAATCTTCCTGAGGAGACCCTAATGCCATACCCTGTCAAAAGCCTTAGATATATCTAGAGCTACCGCTCTGCCTTCCCCCGCTTTGTCCAGTGATTTGTATATACGTTCAGAGATCACGGTGAGGATGTCTGCTGTGGAACGGGCTTGTCTAAATCCATATTGTTTGTCAGTCAGTAGTTTAGCATCTGTAAGATGATGGACTAGAGCATGGTTAATTATGGTCTCAAATATTTTGGCAAAAAGTGGGAGGAGGCTAATGGGGCGATAATTTGATGGGTCTGTCCTTTCGCCAGAATTCTTGAATACTGGTACAACAGAAGCAGTTTTCCAACAGCCCGGAAAGCAAGCTTCATTAAGACATTTGTTGTAGAGTTTGGAGAGAACTGGAGCTACTTCGGCTGAGCACTTTTTTAATAGCACAGCTGGGATAAGATCGGGTCCACATGCTTTTGAGGTGTCAAGGTTTTTTATGATAGTATGCACCTGAGCAGGGGTGGTTTTCAGATCGTCTAGTGTGGCGTCTGTCCGCATAGGAAAGTCAGGTAGGGGGTGGTTGGAAGGGTCCAGTGTGGAGTTTGAGGCAAACCGACTGGCAAGCATGTTAGCCTTGTCGGTTGCTGAGGAGACAACCTCGTGATTGTTGGTTAGTGGGGGAATTGTTGATTGCCCATTATTTACTACACTGTTGTAGATTTTCCAGAAGTCTCGAGTTCCTAGTTTTTGTGCTTCGATGCGCTTTTTAGTGGTTTCCGTAAATTCTCTCTTAGCTGTCGCTATTTCTTTCTTAACGTTATTTCTAGCTTCTATATACTTCAGTCTGTTTGAACTGGACTTATGTCGGTTAAACCTACGGTATGCATGCTGCTTTTGAGTAATGGCAGTTGCACAAGTCGACGTAAACCATTGGGGAGAGTGGGGCTTACTATAAAATTTCCGCATGGGAACATGCGCTTCGATTGCAGTTTTGAACCAGTCAGTGGTCTCGTTTGCACACTGTTCAGCAGGGAGAGAGAAAATATTTTTCCATGGAGCATCTCTAATTAGTTCCCTGATGGCTTCCCAGTCAGCCTTATTATAATATCTCGTTGTTTTGAGCACTGGCTCTTCAGTTTTGGGACTAGAGTTTAGGGCGATTTCAACCATTATCACTGCATGATCAGCGTTCCCGAGTGGGCTGTGGGCCTTCGCTATGCAGTCATCGGGAACTGTGGTCAAAAACAGATCTAGAAGTGATGCGTGTTGTTCTTCCTGGTCAGGGAAACGGGTTGGAAACGTAACAATTTGTGATAGGGAGTGAGATATAGCGAAGCTATGGGTTGTGCTGCCCGCTGCATCTGTGTGAGTAGAGAATCCAAGCCAGTTTTTGTGGTGGACATTAAAGTCACCAAACACATGTATTTGTGCGCTAGTGTCGAGGGACAGTGCCGTGTCTATGCTGTCAGATACTTTGTTTATTATGGAGCAGTCCTGAGTCGAGGGAGAGCGGTAGAGAAAATAATAGTAGCTAATACTGTGTTGCACGTTTAGTCTAAAGCACATAAAGGCTTGATCATCTGTTTCTAGGTTTGTTTCTCTAGTCAAGGGAAGGGTATTACGAATGTAAACTCCAAGTCCGTGCATATGTCTGTCAGAGTCCTTACGGCAGAGTGGGAGATATCCAGGCATGTTAAAGTGGTTAGAGGGAATGGAGGAGTGTAGGTTAGTCTCACTTAGTGCTAAGATATCCGGGGTATTTGTTAAGAGAAATGCTTCAACATCAGCGAAGTTAGTTCTAAGCCCACGGATATTTGTGAATGAGAGCCTCAAGGGAGGAGGCAAGTTGAATTTGTTTGTCCCTAATCCTGGTTTAAGCTTATTTTTAGATTGTACTGTCGTCATATTTTTTTTAAGAGTTTCGGTAAGGGGGAGCTAAACAAGAGGTTATGCGGAGCTTCAGACATGCATCACAAGTAGACCATCAGCTGACCTTTCTCCAATTAGGATTGTGGCCTCAGGAAAGCCCACCGGGGATGAGTGCAGGGTCCCTTTCCATGCGCGTCATGGCACTGCAAACAACCCGATATTATTCAACTGTTGATGGAGCAGCCGCTCTAAGCGCTACCAAAGAGTTAGGGCTCCTGTACTACCAGTCGGGAACAGCAGCCAGGAACTGTCAATCCGGTACCCTCAACCCTTTAGAAGAAGGTCAACCCAATCTAACTGCTCAGGCATATCTTATACTTAAGCACTCCCAAATGTTCAGTTTTAGGGGTGGGGCATGCTGGGAATGGGGAAGAACGGCGTTCATTGCCCTAGCCAGGAAACAAGATCTACCGCTGGGTGTTTCTGTCGAATCACTGAGATAGTGTCTCTGCGCTTGACTAATAGGCAAAGAAGGAGTATGGAAGCCGGCGATAGACAGAGCCTATCTACTCCTTAAGCAATTTAGGTTTGCAAACCGGTGAATTTGTTTGAGTCACCAGCTCTAGGAAGGTTGTCATCCAAGACTGAAGAGGCCTCTCTCCCCTTTGGTTTAGTTTCAGAGTTTTCCTTCTCCTAGACGGATGATCTGGGAAGACCTACTGGGTCCGTCAGCCCTGAGAGGGTTTTCTCCGCGCCTAGGTTCTAATCCAGGTATTTCTGCGACCCCGCGTTGTTAGTGTTACTGGGTTAGTTTGTTGGGGATTATATCTACTGATTAGTTACACTCCTCAAAGTGATTTAGGGACATGCTATTTACTTGTTAATGGATAAAGGGGGTGGGTGAAGTTCATGCAGTGTAAGCGTCTATGTTTGTAAGAGGGCTTGTTAGGGAGGAGATAATGTGATTTTAGTCGTACCCTTTTTTTTTATTTTATTAATGTTAGCTTAGGTCTAGTATAGTGTTACAGTATGAGTAGGTAACAAGAATTGAGCTACGAGTTGTGCCCGAGCTATTTTAGATGATAGGAGGGTTAAGATGTAAGTGCAATATAGCATGGATAAGACAGCAAGTATTGAGTCATGCGTAATTAGGTGAATAGATATATATAGGCAGGTTTTCAGTAGGTGCGAATAGAGTTGGAGTTGTAGGTATTTTTTAGTAAGATTCATGGGGCGTTTTGCATAACAAGGAGTGTCGTTTCAATAACGTAATTAATCGTTGCAAAACTCGAGACAGTTGTGTAGTGCATATCGCTTTGTTTCTGGGTACTTTGGCTGTTAAGTACCTGCCTTTGTGTGCATAGGCTGTTAAGTCCCTTACTGGATAGGAATGAGCTGTAATGCATGCCTTAGAGGTAGAAATGTATAGATGTTTAGTGATGGTTATTAAAACAGTTTGCATGTGAGGGATTAGGGGCTGGAAGTTAGCGATTCAACTACAGATGCGGAGCAATGTGGGAGTTTAGTGGCGGATAGGTTGGAAGGAGTAGATTGTTAGCGTTCAAGAGAAGAGGGGTTATTTATTTACAGATGGATTTCCATTAGGATTTTTGAGTTACAGGTAAGGTTTAGTCTGAAGAAGGGAGGAAATTTTTTTTTTTTTTTTATGCATGCAGGTAAGACAAACGCAATCGTCTTGGAGGTAAAATGTATAGGATTTCGTAGCTAGCTATTAGGTTTTTCCCTCCCAGTTATAGGGACAGCTAATTAATGGGATTTGGAATTGTAGTCATTAAGGTCAGGCGCAGAGTGTTGCATCTATTCAGAAAATTAGCCCTAGTATCACAGCTGGGATTATGTATATTGCAGTTAAAAATATAGTGCCAGTCAAATTATGAGCCACGTGCAGTGGTTTGGTATGGTATGGGTATCATGGAGGACACTTACATACAAGCAAGCGTACGGTGATTGCATATATTAAGTATACTACTTATAAAGTTCTTCTGTCTTCTATAGTAGAAAGAAAGGTGGTCCTAGCTCTGTTCTATATTCTTGCATAGGCTATTCGTTTTCGAGTAGAGTTCTTCTGACCTTAGAAACGGCTCGCGTGGGACTAAGTGTTAGAGACCATTTTTACGCATATGTAATTAAAATGCATTAAATAAATACATTTAAAGAGAAGGTATACACAGTTGGTAAAAGCAAAAAGAGAAATAAATAAACAAGGTGAATAAATAAATAAAAAATAAAGTAATAAGAAACGACTCGCATGGAAGCAAAGAGTTAAAGACAATATATGCGCATATAGTTAAAATACATTAGTCAAAATTTAGAGAAAAAAAAAAAAAAAAAAAAAGCAGTTGCCATTTTGGTAATATTAGGATTTGTTAAATTACTTAGCTTATATTGTTTGCCCATTTTCAAAATTTTCGCGTCTGTCAGCGAGCGAACCCTGCTTAGTGTGTCGGCTTCACTTCCTTTCCCCGGATTTTATATCTATTTATAGTTTATAGTGCGCACATGTGTATGGTAATTTTACTTTTTTCTTTTTTTCTTTTATTCTTTATTTTTTTTTTTATTTTTTTTTTTTTATTTAGGTTAATCTTCTGCCTTCTATAGTAGAAAGAAAGGTGGTCCTAGCTCTTCTATATTCTTGCATAGGCTATTCGTTTTCGAGTAGAGTTCTTCTGACCTTAAAAACGGCTCGCGTGGGACTAAGTGTTAGAGACCATTTTTACGCATATGTAATTAAAATGCATTAAATAAATACATTTAAAGAGAAGGTATACACAGTTGGTAAAAGCAAAAAGAGAAATAAATAAACAAGGTGAATAAATAAATAAAAAATAAAGTAATAAGAAACGACTCGCATGGAAGCAAAGAGTTAAAGACAATATATGCGCATATAGTTAAAATACATTAGTCAAAATTTAGAGAAAAAAAAAAAAAAAAAAAAAAAAGCAGTTGCCATTTTGGTAATATTAGGATTTGTTAAATTACTTAGCTTATATTGTTTGCCCATTTTCAAAATTTTCGCGTCTGTCAGCGAGCGAACCCTGCTTAGTGTGTCGGCTTCACTTCCTTTCCCCGGATTTTATATCTATTTATAGTTTATAGTGCGCACATGTGTATGGTAATTTTACTTTTTTATTTTTTTCTTTTATTCTTTATTTTTTTTTTTATTTTTTTTTTTTATTTAGGTTAATCTTCTGCCTTCTATAGTAGAAAGAAAGGTGGTCCTAGCTCTTCTATATTCTTGCATAGGCTATTCGTTTTCGAGTAGAGTTCTTCTGACCTTAAAAACGGCTCGCGTGGGACTAAGTGTTAGAGACCATTTTTACGCATATGTAATTAAAATGCATTAAATAAATACATTTAAAGAGAAGGTATACACAGTTGGTAAAAGCAAAAAGAGAAATAAATAAACAAGGTGAATAAATAAATAAAAAATAAAGTAATAAGAAACGACTCGCATGGAAGCAAAGAGTTAAAGACAATATATGCGCATATAGTTAAAATACATTAGTCAAAATTTAGAGAAAAAAAAAAAAAAAAAAAAAAAGCAGTTGCCATTTTGGTAAAAATTAAAGCCAAACTAAAAAAGGCCACTTTTATCAACAATAAGCAAAAACTGGAAAAGGAACTTGAATCAACAGAACTTAAACTATCAAAACACATGAAGATGAAAGATTAAAAGAGGAGTTAAAAGCCATATCCAACATCAAAACAAATAAATTCTTTGCATATGCCAAGAGGAAACATAATACCTCCAAGTATAAGACAACTACTGGGAACTAGAAAGTAACCCAAGCAAAATGGTGAAGATGCTAGTTGTTAAAACAATATAGAGAGAGCAAAAGAAATTCATAGATATCTAAGGCAGATGGATTATATGTTCAGTTAATTACAAATTACGACTAATAGAAAATTTTTTTTAAAGATTTTTAAACATAATCCCAGAAATAAAGTATCTGTTTGCATGTATTTCTGTTAATAAATTATATAGGAAAAAGTCTTAGGAAAAAAATTATTAACGAAGGACACAATGAAGGCTGTGTGCGGCATGTTCAAGTTAGAACAAAAGTTAGAACATTCACTGGCAATATGAAATGGAACAAATACATTGAAGACATTGTGAATGCTGCTGCAAAGGGCGTGGGTTCCATCTATAGTATTAGAAGACTACTTACACCCGAATGTATCCTGTACGTCTACAAGGCCACCATTCGTCCACGGATGGAGTGTTGTTGCCACATCTGGGCTGGTGCATCTACCAGTAGCCTTTCCTTCTTGGATAGGGTCCAAATAAGAGTATTAAATCTAATAGATCCCACTTTATCAACCAAGCTCCAACCCTGTCTCATCGCCGTAATGTTGCATCTCTGTGCCTGTTTTACAAATATTTTAATGGAATGTGTTCTGATGAACTCATTTCACTTGTGACCCCTTGACGTACATATCTCTGATAAACTCTCTTAGCAACTAAATAACACCCCTTCACTATTGAGGCCCCTAAATGCCAGAAAGCTTTCTTCCCTAATATTTTTTTCCTCGAACAGCTAGACTTTGGAATTCCCTTCCTACTATTTGTTTCCCTGACTGTATTGATATGTAGAAGTTTAAATGTAACGCATACTATCATCTTGTCAATATTTCCTAGGCATGGTCCCAAATAGTAGCCCCTTTACGTCCAAGTAGCGACATGCTTTGTTAGGGATGAACGTAAAAACAAAAAAAAAGAACACTGCATTTATATAAGCATCTACAGTGAATTGTATAAAAACGCATTGTGTTTGGGTTTTTTTCGTATTGAATAACACATTTTTCAAAATCTTCGGCTTAGCATTCACATGAAATATGAATTTGAATGAATACCCTGTAGACATTGCAAAGGCTGATAGAGAGAAAGTGAGCTCCCTCTACCGTGTTAGATAATTACTCACACCAAGAAGGAACGTATATCTTTAAAAAGCTACACTTAGGCCACACATGTAGTATTATGGTAACATCTGGATTGGTGCGTCCATCACTAGTCTTTCACTCGTAGACAGGACCCAAAATAAGTCTCAGATTTAATAGACCTTGCACTGTTGGTCAAGCTCCAACCTCTGTGCCATCACTGCAAGGTTACATCCCTAGGACTCTTTTATAAGTACTTTAATATATTATGCTCTGATGACCTTATAGAATTGACCCTCCACCCCGACGAGCAGGAAAATCCCACCCTTTCATTGTTGAGGTTCCTAGATGCCAGAAAGACATCTACTATAATAGTTTCTTCCCTTGAATTGCTAGACTTTGCCTGTTTCCTGCTTCCCGAACTGTATTAATCTCCAGAAGTTTGAATGTGAACAAACATATCACTGCTCAACTCCTCACAGCTCCCCGTTAGATATGATCTTAAATAGCAGCCTCTTATCTTTCAAGTAGCAATATGCTTTGTTTAAGATGAAAAAGAGTAAAAGCAAAATAAAAAAAGGATTGATATGCCGTAAAACAGGTAAATATATCCATGTGTGTGTGTGTGCATACGTATATTTATGTATTCATTTGTTTATTTAGGGTCAACTACTTCGCGAAATTCGACCGATAACCAGAAGGAACGCCATTGCAGTAACAACCATCTGTCATAACGAAAACTGTGACATCATGGTAACAGGGGACAGAAGTAAGTCCTTTTTTTTACGAGGAGGGAATCACCTTCTTATCAAAGCCAAAAGGACACTCGGCGATGAGGGTTCATGAGTGAGTTTTTGTTTAATAGGACGGCTCAACAGGAACTTTATTTACATGAGATTTGAAGAAGTCATGGTACGGCCAGCTGCAGAGCAGCCCTGCAGTACTGTATTTAACAGACGAATAGTTCAAGGTAATAAATTTGTTCATGGACTTCACGTTAAGTTTTAGGCACATATAGAAAATAGGGGAAATTGTAGACAGTTGTTGTAGCTAGAAGATGGTATTTTGTGAATGTTCTACAAGGGTGAAACCAGCGATAGACAATCAGTTGAGCATCTGCCATGAAAATTACAATACAATAAAGATAGAATCGTTACGTCACTTCTGTTAGAAAAATCCATCAGATTTTCATTCATTAGATCAATATAGCTAATGTGCGCTCTTTGTTTCAGAAAATGAACTGGTCTGTTGTCGCTGTTGTATCAAATGTGAAACTCACATTATCATACATCTTTTTAGTCGTCAGCCAAAAATGAAAGTTTATCAATATTCTGTCCAAATATCGTACAATAATATCATGGGGTCTACGTTCACGCCATACGTCAATCGAACGAAAACATATTACAACTCCTATACGGATTTTAGTGATAGACCCCATAACCAAGCATATTTTGAAACAACGTTAATCAGAGTACTTACAGTTCGAGATGGTAAAATAATATTGTATAGGTCTGCCTTATGCTAGACGCCAAGAGAATAGAAATATTTGTAAGCTTGGCAGTCATATACAACAGATGAAGGATATAACTGTGGAATTTCGTCGAGTTCTGCTAGTATATTATAATATAAAATAATACAATATATCACGTAAATATATTTTCAGTATTTACTTCAACAGTGCCCAATAGGTGAGCAGAGCTTATTAATAGCAGTAGCACTAGCGGTAGAAGTAGTATATATTTATGACAAATAAGCTATACAGAAACGTTTATATTTCACTCCCGGGGTAAAACAACGTTACTATGTAGCTTACTTAGAATAAGCATGACTCGTGCATAATCTTTACACAGGAAAATGCAATACGTAGGGACGAGAATTTTTAGGAGTCAAGTAATTTTGTCTCAATACAAAGAAACAGAAGAAAAACGATACTTGGTGTAAATGAAAAGAAAATACTCACTCTATACTTACCATAAACCTGAAAGTAAAAACAAAGAGAATCTAACCCTAACCCTAACTCTATACTTACCATAAACCTGAAAGTAAAAACAAAGAGAATCTAACCCTAACCCTAACTCTATACTTACCATAAACCTGAAAGTAAAAACAAAGAGAATCTAACCTAACCCTAACTCTATACTTACCATAAACCTGAAAGTAAAAACAAAGAGAATCTAACCCTAACCCTAACTCTATACTTACCATAAACCTGAAAGTAAAAACAAAGAGAATCTAACCCTAACCCGCAGTGGCATGATTAAACCTTTTAAATTGTATTTATAATCTAAGGGACCTTAAAAATTAAATTTCATCCAAACATACTCCCGTCGGTCTTATCAGCATTTCTTCATGGATAACTTTCACAGGAAACAAGAGTTGGAACAATTATATTGAAAACATTGCCAGGGCCGCTGCAAGAAAGGTGATCTCTCTCTCTACCGTGCTACACAACTACTAATACCCGAAAGTATCCTGTACATTTATAAGGCCACCATTCGCCCATGTATGGAGTATTGCTGTCACATTTGGGCTGGTGCATCTGCTGCTAGTCTCTCGCTCCTTGACAGGGTTCAAACGAGAGTCACCAATCTGATAGGCCCTGAACTGGCATCTAAGCTTCAGCCTCTGTCCCATCGACGAAATGTTGCATCCCTCTGCCTGCTCTACAAGTATTTTAGTGGTGAATGCTCTGATGAACTGCAAGCACTTGTGCCCCCACGACGTGAGCACCCTTGACAAACCCGACAGGCTGCTAAATCCCACCCCACACTGTAGAGATCCCTAGATGTAAAAGATCTTTCTACTCCAATAGTTTCTTCCCCAGAACCGCTAGACTTTGGAATTCCATTCCAGGTCCCTGCTTCCCCAACAGTACTGACGTGCAGAAGTTCAAGTGTAACGTGAACGGACATCTTGCTGCGCAAATCCCTACATAGTACCCCGGTAGTTGTTGCCCCTGATAGTAGCCCCTTACATCAAAGTGGCAATTTGCGATGTTTTTTAAAAAAAAAAAAAAGAGCGTGTCAGACGGCAAGCAATAAACCCATTCTTAATCCGTAAAGAGAAAATAATGCCTCAGAGGACAACCTCCTGTTATTTTAGTAACTGTCATGAATTCTAAATCATACAAAATCTGTTATTTGTATTCTAACATTAAACCTAATTTCATGCATGATAGAAAAACAGAAAAAAAAGGCAAATAAGATAGAAATTATAATAACGCAGTCGACGTAACAGCACAGTTAAAAACCAATTGTCTAAAGGACAAATAAAAGAAAATTTCGCCTCAAAATTCCTGAACAGTCCCGTCGACACTCGGACCACAAGAAACTCATCCACCTTCCGAAAGGAGGTAGTAATGCATGGGAGGATGATCCCCTGTTACATTTGAACGTCATCATGAAGTCGTAATAATGCAAAAGTACTGTATTGATTTTATCCCAACAATAACTATAAGTCGGATGGCGATATAAAAAGAATTAAAGACCAATGCGCAGTAAACGTAACGTATTATGAAAGTCTATAATAATACTCTAAGTGGTCGATAGAAGTCAATTTCGCTTGAAAATGTCCTTGTCAGACACGTCAGTACACGCTCAAAGATAAGAGCACCACAGATGACACGCAAATTATCCTTACTTTCTTTGTAAAATCAATGTAATGGTTGAGTGATAACTCCGTTACCTATAAAAGTTTTAGTGAATTCCAAATAACCCAAAAGTGTTGTGTTATTTTGAGGTGGGAATATATAAGAAAAGAACATGGAAACAGTGCAAACACAGTGGTTGTATCAGAACCGTGAAAAGTAAATTTAACGTCAATGGAATTGATAAAAGTCAATTCTGTGTGGAAATGAACTTGTCTTTCCCGACGGTACTCTCTCATAAATAAGAATACTACAGACAATATTCTTAAAACCAATCCCTTCCACAAAAGGAGATATGATTGCTTGGGAAAATTACCTCCCGCTATCTTTACGTATCATATTTGCTTAAAGTAAAAATTCACCGAATAACTTAACACGATAAGTAGTATGTAGTTATGTTTGAATCTGAATCGTTATGCGTATAGGTAAAAGTAAAAATCGGTAACATTTTTAGCCATAGCAACCGATTGTTGAAACATTAGCCATGAACTCTGGGGTAAAACCCTAAAGATAAAGGAATTACGATGTGTCAAAATAATCATGCCTAGCAACGTTATGTTTTTAACACGCGTGGGAATCAATCCTGAAGTTAAAATATTTGTCACAGAATTTGTTTTGTTTATAAAAATGAGAAAAGGCTAATAAAAGCAAATCACGAAATGTTATGTTTGAATAATACAAGCGAACAAATATGAGCAAATGTGACATGATCGGCAATCGTGAATTAATATTAAAAATGTTATTCTGTTATGTCTTTCAAACGAAATTAAATGGTGCTTTTCACCAAGATCTCTGTAAGACTCAAATTCAATACTGTGTTTTAAATATGATCTGGGAATTTTTTTTATTGAAAATTTTATGTTTCGCTAAATGTCAATCTTGAATACATCGAAAGTAAACAAGCAGCAAGAATAATGCGAACAACTGTTAACAAACAACCAGGCCACTCGGCTCATCTGTTAATCTGTTATTTCGTTAATCGAGAATGTAAAAGAATATTTGTGGAATAACCAGTCAACACGCCTCACCACTTTTCAAGAAAAAGAAAGTGTGTGTTAAAGAGAACATTCCAAGTTTAGTTTATAATGCTAAGATTAAGCTTCTTTACCTTAGTAATTACAATTTACTTCTCAACCACCAATTGCCAGGACTAATAGTACTCTATCTAAATGCTCTTTGCTCAAGATCCTCAGCTTAATATTCACAGGCAACGTGAATTGAAACAAATTCATTAAGGCTATTACCAAGGTTATTGCAAAGAGGGTGGGCTCTCTCTACCATACTAGAAAATTAAACACACCTGGCAGTATCCTCTATCTCTACAAAGACACGAATTGTCCATATATATAGTATTGTAAATGTGCCCTCGACTAACTCCCGCCCCGTCACTGTAAAGGTCCATAGATGCCAAAAAGCTTTTTACTCTACTAGTTTCTTTTCTCGGGCTGCTAGACTTTGAATTTTCCTACCAGTCTCATGCTTTCTTGGTTGTATTGACATGCAGAAATTTAAATTATTATGTGAACACACCTTGCTGCTCAAATCCCTTCCTAGTGTCTCTGTAGATATCGTCACAAATTGTAGCCTCTTACGCTGAAATAGAAATTTTTATTGTTTACTGTGAATAATAGTAAAAAAAAGAGTAAGCGATAGACAACAGTACTGAAAAAAAAATGAGTCTATGAAAGATTTCCCAGTGAACGGATTTACATTGATAATAGATGTGAGCGTGAGAGCAAAAGTTCTTCCGATGTTATATATGGATGGCTATGGTAGGGGATGCTGTCGAATCTGAAAAATATTTAAATTAATGAAAGCGAACGAAACGAAGGTGTATTTTCTGAAAATAGAAAACGTCAATTGACCGAAACAGATTCGTATATGCAAGTGTTGGATAAGAAGCTACAATTGTTAATGAACTTGGAACAAAAATATTTTACTTTATTATATAAAAAAAATATATGCAGCATATAATAAGTATTCACTAATTATTAAGCATCTCTTCATCACTATATCAATTTAGCAGCACATAAAAATATGTCTCCTTGGTAATATAAATATGGTTTAGTCCACAACACAAAAATAATATTTATTATATTGTAGCTTGATATGCATTGATTGGCATAGCAATGAGCCCCCCCCTCCACAAAAATGACGTTATAGAAAAACGGAAGTCAATAGGGCAGGGAAATCGAGTTCTTGGAACCGAACCGAGCAGGTCGGACCATAGAAAGTAGTACGAACGCTGACAACTTTTTTTTTTTTAAACATTCATGAAACATTCAAATTAGACACCCACAATGATTAACATTACGAAACAAATCACAAAATAATTATTGTGATAACTAACAGTAACAATTTATTAACAGTAAAACATCATTTCTAATTCTCCATGCACATTACGGTGGGTGGCATTGAATAAGTATTGGGTTGGCAACGTTCTTGCTGTTTTAAAATACATTGTGTTTTGCAAATTTATTTGTTATATTTATTTTGGTTTTGGTCCTAGTTATTTCAAGTTATTTATTTTCAGATCATCTAATGCGTTAGGCTTTCTGGTCTATGAAAATCATTTGGGTATCAAGCCCATTACGAAAAGTGTTAATTTTCATATGATGAAGTCTTTCAGTTGTGAAAACGTTCCCAGTAAATCATTTCGATTACGCGAAATAATAATTAAAGAAGTTTAATACTTTAATAATAATATTTTAATTATAATAATATTATAATTTACTAATGATAGTATTTTAATTTAATAATTATTATGTTCCTTAATGGAATTAACGTGGAGCAGTCGATTCCTATAACGGTTTTTGAGCCACATTCTATTGATCCACTGATGTGAATCCACACTCTTTCCTTCAACTATAAATTAAATAGTAAGATACACTAAACTCTTAAATCTTGTTGCTGAAATTATTCTATAAGATGGAAACTAAAAAATGCCATAAATCTTCTTTATGTTTAGATCGACATTGTTTCCGGTTATCCTGGACTTTTACGCTGGCTTGTTACAAACTGCAGAAATATTAAAAGTGCTGTGCTCCGTTCAAAACAATTTAAAGACATCTCATTTTAACATTTTCTTGTAGAGTTATCGCATTTCAAACTCACCTTTTGTACGCTCTTACAGTCCTCTGATATCACTTTCGAGAATCTATTGTTCCTAAAGTATCCATGACTCAAAAGGTTAACCGCCTGACCCTGCATAAGTTTTACATAATAAAATGTTTCTGCAACATAATTCTCTAATTCTTTCTAGTTATTGCATACACGATGCTTACCATTCATATCTGCAATAATTCAAATAAGGTAGACATTCGGTTTCTACTTGCATTGAAGATGGTTCTTTTAAAAGTTCTAACAATCTTGAATGCACACCAATTTCTTTCTTTGCTCTTTTGTCACATAAATTATTATCATCACTGTGTAAGTCTTTTTATTGTTTATTTTTGGTTTGATTTCTCTTTTGCAGAAGGGTATTTGACATTGTGGAACATTGGGAAATTTTTACAGAAACCTCTTGAAGATGACACAGTGAGTCGAGTCTATATCGTGTTTACAAATACATGTCTCAAATATTCTGGGTTTTTCTAGTATCAAATATTGTATTTCAGCTATTTTTTAAGAGAATGACAACACACTGATATATAAAAAATAAAAATATATCATCATTGTAGGTGATTGTTACTGATGGTTGGGTGTTAGAATGGAAATGCACGCACAGTAATTCGATCGGTTAGATCTTTTCAAGCCGTAATCGTCAACCAACAACGACATCATTTTCAGTCGTTATTATATAACCATTTGTGACCATCTAAAACACCCCTTTACTACGGTATTGTCACACCCCAAAATACGTTTTATTCGACCGTTGTTGTTTCACTGGATTGGCTTGACTTTAACTACACCTGTGTAATTTTTTGTCGAAAATGACCTTTCCAACATCATACTTTTATTTTATCTTTTATTTTTACAATTGATCGTTTGTCGTTTCTTCACAGTAGGTACCTGTGTCAGGTTGTTAATTTTTATTAAAATGACCTTTTGGTACATTTAATAATTATTTTATTGTTTCTTACATTTGGCCAGGTGCTCACTTTTATCATTTTTTTCTCGGTATACACGGCAAAATATCAAACATAAGTTGTAGTTTTACTTGGTTCGTTGTCTTAGACTAGTGTATTGGAGTATTAGTGTGGCGAGTTTGATTTCTGTTTCAATTTGTGCAGTAGTCATAGTACAAATAGCCAAAAGTTTATTGAAATAATCGAAGAATGAAATAGCCGCGGCTATGAGAAAGCATACAGAAGTTATCAGGAGACGTATAAAATTTCTAAAAATAGGATCTCGTGATTTATGGGAAATTTATAATAGTGTAGTGATTAATGGACAATCAATAATTCCCCTATCATCTAACAAACATAAGATCGATGCACGAAAACCGGAAAAGTTAACCTATTTGCCCGGCGGTTCGCCTCCAACTCGATCTTAGACCCCTTAAGCAAATCCCCCCGGATTTTCTGAAATTAACAAATGATCCGCTGAGTTAGCCACGTACTCTTCGAACTCTTTAACAAAGCCGAGCAGAATTTTGCTTCCCAGATAGTTGTAAAATTGCCTCCGTAGTACCAGTATTCAATAATTGTGGCGAAAGAACTGAACGGCTCAATTATCGCTTCATTAGCCTGTTCCTCCTCTTCGCCAAAATCTATGAGTTTTTAATCAAGCACTAGTTTGCCATCTTGTGAATGTTAAACTTCTTTCTGATCAACAGTGTCGGTTTGTAGAAACCAATTCCACTGCGGACATTTTAACGATCATCCATGAACTCATATACCATGCACTGGATAAAGAATGGGAAGCTCTAGTTGTAGCCCTTGATATATTCAAAGCCTTTGTCAATGTCTGATATAAAGGGTTTCTCATGAAAATTCAATCCTATGGTATTTCTGGACGAATATCCAACATAATCAGATCATTCGGAGGTAAACGTTTTGTCTGGGCTGATGTTATCCGCCTGATAGTCAGGGACTCGAACCTTGGATTAACCACTAAGGAGGCTGTCCTATCAGCAGGCGCAAAGTACTGGGACTGCTGTATTGCCATTTAGTGAGTGGATCTGGACCATGCAGTAGTCTCTGTTGGGGCCTCTCGATGCCATACTAGTGGGTAATTGTTACGGCTTTACCTTTTCGTGTGCTACAAAAAAATCCTGTCCTTTCTCTCTTACATTCCCTCTCTGTACTGCTCTAACCAAGTATGCCGACCTATTCCACAAATCCCAAAACCTCAACATGAAATATCTCCAGAATAAAAACTCGAATAAACCTAGAACCTCAACTTCCAACGTAGACCCCTACTACCAGGTCTCCTTCTCCAACATCAGGGGTCTACGTTCCAACCTTCCAGAGGTTGAAACCCAATTACAGGAGACGAAACCGAACATATTATTTCTAAGTGAAACTTGAATAGGGCCGACCACTTCCCTTGATGAGTTCATAATTAACGGATACTCTAATTTAACAGCTAAATCTGACACCCAAGATCGCCATGGGCATGGAATATGTGCCTACATTAAGGATGGCTTCCCATGTGGCAGGGATATCTCTAGAGAAGATCCTAATTTTCCCTATATGTGCTTCAGGGTTGCACTTACTAACACCACTGCATTTATATTTGCCCTCTATCGGCCCCACAACAGCGGAGTTACTATCTTTAAGAGCATATCTGAGAACATAGACCACATAGTGTCTGCACATCCCTCGGCTAACATCCACATCTGTGGTGACTTCAACGTTCATAACGTGGAATGGCTGACCCATTCAAATAAGACAGACGATGAGGGGAGGTTTTGTCATGATTTTGCCATTGCTTATGACCTCACTCAGATTGTTCGCGAACCCACCCGTGTGCCCGATACACCCGGTCAATATGCAAGCCTCCTAGACCTTTTCCTCTCAACTTCCCCTGAGCTATGTTCATGTTCCGTTCATTCTCCTCTAGGATCCTCCGACCATTCCGTCGTATCAGTTAAGATAAAAACGACATGTAATAAGTCTCCAGACGTACCCCTCCACCGTATTGTATACCGATACTCTATGGCTGACTGGGACAGCTTCGTACATTCATATCTGATTTACCTCTGCACTCCATGTTTAAAAAGGATGTGTCCTCTATAGTATCAGATCTGACCGAATGGTTAATTGTAGGCATAGACCAATTCATACCATCTAAAAAATTCCAACAAAAACCTAACAGCCAGCCATAGTTCTCCCCAGAATGTGCTGCTGCTATCGCGCACAGAAATCACTTTTTCCATAACTACCAACGTAATAGATACACTGAGACTAAAGCTGCTTTCAGGACTGCGAGCAACCACTGTAAAACAGTAATAAAAAATGCAAGAGAGCTATATGCCCAGTCTGTTAAATCCAAGGTAGCTGATCAGCGGCTTGGTTCCCACCAGTTTTGGCAAATAACAAATAGGATCCTGAACAGAAGTGTGCGTTCTATCCCAACCGTTATCAATGGACCAGAGGTCATCTCGTCAGCCTCAGACAAGGCCAAACTATTTGCAAAGAACTTTGCAGCTAATTCTACCCTATGCGACGAATGCCATCAACTCCCCATATTTCCTCCTATAACACAGAACAAGCTAGGTAACATACAAATATCCGTGCATGAGCTCGCCAAGCAAATCAAGAACCTTGATTCCAGTAAAGCAACTGGCCCTGATGGTATCCCAATTATAGTGTTAAAAAAGCTTCAACCAGAACTTGCTCCCATACTTACGAAACTATTTAAGCGCTGCCTTAAGGAGAAGTGCTTTCCGACTCCCTGTTAGACCTCATCAGTTTGCTCTGTATTTAAGAATTCAAGTAATAAGTCATCTCCCTCTCAGTACAGACCAATAAGTCTCCTGTGTGTAATGAGTAAGTTGCTGGAATCCATATTAAATAGAGAAATAGTCAACCACCTCAGCAGGAGCAACCTTCTTAGTGACACACAATATGGTTTCCACTCTGCAAGATCTACCGCAGATGTGCTGACGGTTATATCCCACAGGATTAGTGAATCTCTTGACAAAGGCTTCCTTTCTAGGGCAATTGCTCTTGACATATCAAAGGCTTTCGACAAGGTATGGCATAAGGGTCTACTTCACAAGATTTCCAGCCACGGTATAAATGGAAATGTTTTCTCAATCATTAAATCATTGCTCTCCGATAGGCTCATAAGAGTAGTGGTAGATGGACAAAAATCGGAGGCCTGCAATATAAATGCTGGAGTCCCTCAGGGGTCAATCCTAGGCCCAACTCTCTTCCTGATCTACATCAATGACCTCCCTAAACACATACTTAAATTATTCGTTGACATCTATGCTGATGACACGACCATCTACAGCAACACATCAAAGGCTGTAAATGACAAAGTTCTCTCTGATTCTCTCTCCTCTGATCTCGAGCGCGTGGTTCAGTGGGGGAAGACGTGGCTGATTACCTTTAATGCATCCAAAACCAAACTCCTATCCTTACATCATCAACGCTCTGATCCCCATCTGGCAACAATTGTGATGGATGGCTCTCGTCTGGGTGAGGCCCCGTGTTTTGACAAGCTTCTGGGTTTGACCTTTACTCTTGATCTGAAATGGAACACGTACATCAAGTCTGTTGCCAAGGTCGCTGGAAAGATAGTGGGATCCTTCTACCGCTCCAGAAGATATCTCACTACTGATGCAATTCTCTATCTATATAAAAGCCAAGTACGTCCAAGGATGGAGTACTGTTGCCATATCTGGGCAGGAGCTGCTAAAAACAGCCTATCATGCCTTGACAGAGTACAAAATAGACTTCGTGGCTTAGTAGGAGGTGCCCTTTTCTCCACCCTGCAACCTCTCTCCCACAGAAGAGACGTTGCGAGCCTATCCTTGTTTTATCGTTATTTCCATGGCAGGTGCTCGTCTGAACTTCAATCTCTGGTTCCCCCTCGCCAATTTTTCACGAAAAACACCCGTCTAGCTGAATCCACTCTGAAAAATTTCCCCCGCTCTTTATCTGTGCCTAAATCAAAACGTGGATCCCATGAACACAGCTTCTTTCTTAGAACTGCACGCCTGTGGAACTCTGTTCCGTCTGCCTGCTTCCCACCGGACTACAACTTGGATGTCTTCAAGTCCAACGTTAACAAATTCCTAATGAACCACCCCCTTAAGTAAATACTTCATCAAATCTCCACACTAACGTAATGTACTTGCAATAACCCTTATCCCTGAGTGGCTTCCGGGCCTTGATAAGTGGTGATCACTGTGTAAAAAAAAATTCTTAGACAAGAGAAAAGTCCAGGGTTTTCTCGAAAGATGTACCTCAACCAACATTATATTAATTTAGGTGTGCTCCAGGGGCCAATCTTCGGACCTTTATTATTCCTTATATTGTAAATGATCTCCCAGATAAAATGGTTCTGGGATTGGTATATTTGCAGATGACACCACGCTTTATAATAGACATGAGAGAAAAAACAACAACTGTAAACATATCCAAGGCAATGGCAGAAAAACTAGAAAAATATATTTGCTTTGTAGTAGGATGGGGGCGTAAATGATTGGTAACATGTAATGCTACTAAATTAAACTTCTTTTTCTTTAATAACTACAAAAATCTTCTCAACCACCGATTGTCATGAAAACACCCTTCCTGATAGTCCATCTTTCAAGCTCTTCGGCCTCACATTATGTGGCAACATGAATTAGAATAAATATATTGACGACATTCGCCATGCATGGAGTATTATTGACACATATGGATTGGGAATCTACTATGTTACTTAGACAGGGTCTGAAAAAGAATCTCAAACCTAATGAATCCCGTACTGTCAGCAAAGCTCCAACCTCTGTCCCATCGCCAAAATGTCGCATTCCTGTCCTTTTTTTTTGCAAATACCTCAATGGAATGTGTTCTGATGAACTCAAAGCACTTGTGTCCCCATACATTCACTCAACTAAACCGACAAGTAGCAAACTCTCAATCCTTTCACTGTTGAGGTCCCTAGATGCCGAAAACCGTTCTATTCTAATAGTTTCTCCCCTCATACGACTACATTTTGGAATTCCCTCCCTTTTCCGGCTTTCCTGACTATACTAAACTGCAGAAGCTTTAATGTAATGTGAACAGATAACTCGTTGCTTAACTCTCCACAGTCGTCTGTTAAATATGATTCCAAGCGGTAGTCTTTTACGTTTCAAGATGA